>NW_005871119.1:1837303-1839850 GCF_000147115.1 Myotis lucifugus | reverse complement strand
GAGAGAGAGAGAGAGAGGCCAAGGTATAATTCAAATTGAAAGGGATTTAGTGAATTAAAAGATTTAGTGAATTTGGCAGTCATTAAACAGTATGGAGTTTTAAAATAATTTCTCATTTAAATAATTCCATGTGGAGCACTGTGTTTAATCATGAATGCCATGCACAGTGCTGCTGAAGGGAGGTGGTATAAAAATGAATATGGTTCCATCTCTGCCCCTAAGGCCCTCACAGTTCATCTGGGGAGATATTCAGACATACATTGCATTGACACCCACAAAGTACAGAAGAGGGAACAGCCAAACATAATGGAGAGTAGTGTGGTTCACAGAGGTTTCAAAAGGCCAGTGAGTCAGAAAGGATGAATGGAAGTGTGCCAGGGATGAAAAGGGAGGGAAAGCATTCCAGAGGACCAGGGCATTTTGGGTAATGGCAAAGAATTTTGAATGACTGCATTTGGCAAAATACTCTCCCTTTGTTATTTTTAGGAGATTGTGGGTAGAGAGATATTAAAATGTAGTGTTATCTCCTTTCTCAGATAGCCTCAGACATGTTCTGTCACTTTCCCCCTCTTTTATAAAACCACTTGCTGACCTACTCCTTGTCTTTTTCTCACATCATGTTTGTCCAATGAGCTGAGCAATTCTGCGCTCCTCACTCTTCCATGATCCCCCTACCTGCAGTGTCTAGTGCACTTAATCACAACTGTACTTCAAGGACAATCTATTCCCATTGGAACATGTCAAGGGGATGGACAATGGTCTCACTATTCATTAAAACTTTCTAGTTATATTCAGGGTACCCTAAGAGACATTCTGGTAAATAAGTTCTATTGTCATGTTATATGATTCATCCTAACTCATCATTGTCACTAAAGGGCTTTTATGGTCATTCTGAAAAGAAAAATGAATGCCAATTTAAGAGATAGCCATCCTATTCAGGTGCCGCTAATAGTTTTTTCTTGCCATCCAAGTGGCCAGTTTGTAAAGGGAAGAATACTGCCACAGCACATCCCAGTGCTCTTACTACTTATTCCCCAAGTCCCTCTTGGCCACAGAACTAAGTCTTGGCTGGACCACTGTCTGAGCCAGCCAACAATGCTCATATTGGAAGGCTCCTTGTGAACCTGTAAACTCCTTTGTGTGGTTTGATGGACCTAGCAGGAGCTGAGAAACTAGTATTCACCAAGCTCTGTGCTTAGTACCCTTGTTAGTTTAATCATTCTCATAATCAAGGAAGAAATGTATGGTAATCATTCCAGTGTTCTAGATGAGTTATCACAAGGGTAACTATCTTCAATATTTCACTCAAAGTAACAAGTGCCTCATAAATAAATGGAGAAGCTACCATTCAAATGATACCAAAGATTCCATTTTCCTGATATATTTGTAGGCATCTGCTCTTCTCTACCCAGCAAACATCACTGGTAAATCATGAGTGTGTCACCCCATTCACGGTTGAATGCAGGAGAAGGGTTGTAAGAAGTGCTTCAGGTTCCCTCCACCAAACTGGTGGTAGCATCTGGGCTCAGTGCAATTGCTTCCTACGGTCATTGCTTTGGCCTTACCAACTTATCTATATATATATATAAAAGCCTAAGCGACCATTACGACTGAACAACTGAAACAAGCGGGACAACCAGAATGACTGGTCAACCCAGTCACTATGACATGCACTGACCACCAGGGGGCAAATGCTCAACGCAGGAACTGCTCCCTGGTGTTCAGTGCGTTCCCACAGCCAACCTCCCCCTGGTCACTCCCCCTGGCCAGCAAACCTCCCGCGGTTTCCCCCCGCCCCTCAATTACTCCCCCTGTCCAGCAGACCCTGGCCAGCCCAGCCCAATTGGGACTGGGCGAGACTTCCCCAATAGGCCCTGGTCACTGGCCAGGCCTGGGGACCCCACCTGTGCATGAATTTCGTGCACCGGGCCTCTAGTCTATAATATAGAAATAAGGAGTTCAAGAGAGCCAGAAATAGATTTACAGAAGTTGTAGGGGCTTTTCAGCTTTAGAGCTGAAACAGATACAAGTAATCACCTACCCAGTCACCTGTTCTTACTCTGCCCACATTTTCCATCTTGTCTCTTTCAGATGAATCCAAAACTTATTATGTGTCAACACCAAATTGTCAGTCATTAGTTCTACCCAACTTGTTCCTTAAGCCCGTATCTTCTACAACTCACTTCGTCTACCTCTGTGACTTTCTAAATAAATTTTCCCTTATAGTTTGAAAAAAAATAGTCTTTTCTCTTCAGAAACCATTTATTCAGACATACTAACGTTATGTTTGAGAATAATTGGCCCTTTACGACCTAACTATCGCTGATTACATCTTTGCCGTTTCATTTTATTATAGAGAATTATACTACTATATGAGAAGAAAAGAGGTGGTAAATTATAAGATTTGTCATCTATTTATTGGCAGTGATTTTCTTTTTACTGAGAGAATTCCAGAAGCCTGAGAGTTTAACATACAAAAGAGCTGTCTGGCAGTGAGTTAACTGCTCACATGTGGAATGCTTATTTAAATTTCAAAACAACATTGTA
>NW_005871119.1:1741251-1836935 GCF_000147115.1 Myotis lucifugus | reverse complement strand
TACTGTCTCCCTCCATTCACAATGCACAGCCCCCTCTGCTTCTTATTGGAATCCCTACTGCCTAGCACACAAGGTGCCCACAGACAATCAAGGAGACTGCAACCAGGACACAATTAATTAGGAAGTCATTCAGAATCATTTGAAGTTTCCACCACAGCTATAGGGCCTCCCTAGCATGCACTGTGGAGATTGTGCTCTGCAATCAAAGAATAGATGAGTCTGCAACACAAAGCTCTTTTGGTCCTTTGGCAACCAAATTCCATTCAGGCCCAAGAAATGCAGGATGTACCTGTTTCTTTCCCTTCTTGGATTGGATGCCTGCTAATAGATGTAGCCCATTGTGTATTCTCAAACAGCCCTGTCCAGAGCTGGGTTTTTAAGGTGCTTTTTCCCAGCCTGAGTCAGACATGCTGTTAATTTATACCAGGACTGAAGTCTGGGATTCTGCTTGTCCTCGTCTTCTCCGTTAGATCTGAACATTTCCTCATAGCAGCCAATCCAATAGTGATAGGTCTGAGTAACACCTACATGTCAGGTCTGTAACTCATTTATTTATCAGTTTAATTCCATTGCTACACATTGTAAGAGCAGAAAAGAAAATAATCTAAGCTTAGGTGATTAGATTTTGATATTATAGTGAAATGGACCAAGAGTTTTTATCATCTTACATCAATGCTTCTTCATCCTTAATAATCTTTCAGTATTAAACACTTGAATACTAAAATATCAGGCAATGACAAGATTGGACTCAGATATTACCATGCTTTAGTTTAGACTGTAGTAATACAACTTGTAATGAGAGGTGCAGTAAGCAACAAGGTAATTTATTATTTATGTCATATTAATTAAATAAATTTGAGCTATTTTAGCTCTACAGTGTGTATGACCTGTAAGTCCATCTAGCTTTCAGCACCAAAACTTTCCCATTGCACTATCTAGGCAACGAATTAAAAGGTTTAATAGTTATTTAAATCGCTATGGAGAAACCCATAAAGCATAGGAAGCTCAAAATTTCTAGCACCTTTCACCTGTGGTGGGAAGTTTTCATTCATAGATTGCTTTACTATGGCGTTGGTTCTGTGAGGGAAGTGATACACTGTGTTTCATAATTGGAGGATGCTGGTGTACTCCCCCATATAGGTGACTCAGGATGCAATCCAGGAGTCTGAGACAGTACAGACTGAACAGACTCCATTAACAAGCAACCCTTAGTAGTAGCTAGCATCTTAATTATCAGCATCTTCAGTGAATACTTTAGAATTCTTAAAAAAAAAATGTTTGCAGGATTGGGCCTAGATGAGGCTAAGGAAGAAAGAGGTGCTGTTATAAAATGTAGGAGAGAATCAAGGCCTACTTCACTTGCTTTATGCAGTTGCCTGGGGCTGCCCCACCTATGGGACTCCAATTCATCTTTGGCATGAGTGATTTTGTTGCCAATCACCTGACTTTAGATAAAGAGGCAGAGAATGGTTCCAAACTTGTGTCATCTGGTATTATTGTTCCTTTTCTGAGGACTAAAATTAAAATGTAAGAAGGAAAACAATGAAGATTGTAGTTGGGGAAAATGAAAAACACATTTTGATGTTTATTTCACTGGTCTCATGAGGATAACTTTGAAACAAACAAAGGGATGCAGTAGATTAAAAACTAGCATTAAAATAAAGAAATACAGAAAGGAATCAAGTATTTAGACATAGAAGTATACAGATCTTCGATTTTAGTTTGTACAGCTGTTTATTTTTAAAGCATATAATTGTTCATCTAAAATAGAGTTATAAACCAAAATCATCTTAGAGACCCATGAAATTCTTCTTCTAAAAGGCCCCAACAATTTTGATTGAGGCTCAAATTATTCTGATCACATTAGTTTGTCTTGGATAATTTCAGTTTAGTTGGATTAGCTGATCAATTTTGCCATTTCACTCATAGATTTTATCATTTTCCCACAATCTAGAAGATTTTTTTAATGCCCATGGTATTGTTTATAAAACTAAAGGTCAAATTTATTTTTACAGTTGCTTAATCCAAAGATTTTCTAGGCTTAGAGTTATGGGTTCTAATCCTGAAAAATCTACAAAAAAATTCCTGATAAATCAGGACAGTCTTTTTGTCCTTTTCCCCTCTTCGTAAAATATTGTCATAAACAAGGAACACAGGTTGGCACTTATTTTACCTATAGAAGTGAAAATGACACATTCAAAATAATAAAATGTGAATAATGCAATATTCAACTAAGTTCTATATGATGATTTGGAGAATCTGATGCAACTGTAAGTAGCTGGAAGTGACATTTCTCTGCATACTTCTACAGAAAAAAAAATGTAATAAAGAAGGAGAATATTTTTTTTCAACATAAGAACAGGACAAAAATCTTAGGCAGCTAATTCCATTCCCTGCTAATTTTAAAGGAGAATCAGGATGAATCTTGAAGGTCCTTTAGAAAGTGAAAATAAAACTCTTTATTTGATTTAACCATAGTTAATATCAAGTATAACATGTGCAACTATTGGCCAAAATCAGTAAGTTATTTGTAAACATGGGCAGATAATTTATAAGTAAATGAGCAATATATACTTTTTAATCATTGACCATAAACTTGAACAATTTTGGGGGGGTTGAAAGGAATATATTCCACATTAAAATCTTATCCATGATTTCTAAGGCTCATTCCCAGTGAAGGGAATGCACACATCTAGTCTGCATGAGGAACCCTTTTATTAATAACTAGTGGCCCGGTGCATGAAATTCGGGCACGGAGGGCGGGGGGGGGAAGAGGTTCCCTCAGTCCAGCCTGCACCCTCTCCAATCGGGGACCCCTTGGGGGATGTCAGACTGTGGGATCGGGCCTAAAATGACAGTCGGACATCCCTCTCACAATCTGGGACCACTGGCTCCTAACCGCTCACCTGCCTGCCTACCTAATTGCCCCCAACCCCTCTGCCTGCCTGCCTGATCGCCCCTAACCTCTCTGCCTGCCTGCCTGATTGCCCCCAACTGCCCTCCCCTGCCAGCCTGATCTCACCCCCAACTGCCCTCCCTTGCCACCCTGATTGCCCCTAATGGCCTCTGCTTGCCTCATCACCCCAACTGCCCTCCCCTGCTGGCCTGGTTGCCCCCAACTTCCCTCCCCTGCCGGCCTGATCTCGCCCCCAACTGCCCTCCCCTGCTGGCCTGATCACCCCTAACTGCCTCCACCTCAGCCCCCACAACCATGGCTTTGTCCAGAAGGAAGTCGGACGTCCAGAAGATGGCCGGTTAACCCGGTCTAATTATCATATTACCCTATATAGAAAGAATATATAGGTTAGGATTGCTTAAATGGGGTGGGTGAAGCCTTTTTCAGCAGGAGGAGATGCTCTTGGCAGACAAAAACACATAATCCCTATATCTGGACTGATAGCCAGCCATATGCACTATACTGCCAAAGCGGTCATTAAAAAAAATGCTTTCTTACACCTTTCACCAAATAGCTGTTGCCCTTAAAACTCCTCCTCAGCCCCCACCTTAGGATCTGCCTTTGTAGTTACCCAGATTTGGTTCTGATTGGTCAGTTTCTATGCCAGTCAGCGTCAAAAGCTCCACCTCCTAGGCAGCCATTGGCTCCTGGCACTTCACTCAGATTTGGGTTCTGATTGGTCGGTTTCTATGCCAGTCAGCATCTCTGGGCCTATCTCTGGGCCTGATCAAAGAGGGCGGGGCTGATCAACAGCCCCAGGGAGGCCCAGAGAGAAACAGAGGCAAGGCTGCTGGTGAAGCCCAGAGAGAAAGAGAGAGGCAACGGCTGATCAACAGCTACCACTGAGGCATCAGATCAGACCCTGCCTCTCTCTCTGCAGGCCTCTCTCTGGGCCTGATCCACAATGCCTTCAGCAGTCAGTGCTGGGTCACCACGGCAACCCAGCACTGACTTCTGGTGTTAGGTGGAGCCTTCCTTAGTTAGGGACCCTGGCTCTTTATACATATAGATGATTTCTGAATTTCCTTGCAAGTTTTTGAAAGGTTCAATGTGTTACTAGTATACTAGTACAGACTAGATGCAACATTTCATGGATATAAAGTTTAAATAAGAGGATGCCATAGACTTAATGTTTTTGTCCCCCCAATTTCATATACTGGAATCTAATCCCCAATGTGATGGCATGAAGAAGTAGGGACTTTGGGGAATAATCAGATCATGAGAGCAATGGTTGGGTCATCAGGATCCTTATATTTAAAAAGAGAAGGTCCCAGAGAGATTATTTGCCCCTTGCACCAGGTAAGGACTTCCTACCCTTCACAACTGTGAGAAATAAATGTCTGTTGTTTATAAACCACCCAGTCTAGGGTATTTTGTTATAGCAGCCAGAACAGACTTAGGGGAGTGGAGGAGGGAGGAGATAAGGTTTTTCATTTCTATGGTAATTCAAGAAAATAACATGCATAAATTAGACATGATTTGTTAATAAGGATGCCCTACATTTATGAAATATGAAAAAGAGAAAGTTTATAAGTTAAGTATATATTTTGTTCTTTTAAAAAATGCCAAACAAAAGGATAGGAAAAGATAAACTAAGTTTGTGAGTTATAGACTGTAATTGGGTATCTACACTAATAAAAGAGAAACATGCAAATTGACCATCCCTCTGCTATGCCCACCAGCCAAGCAGAGCGAGTATGCAAATTAACCCAACAAAGATGGCGGTTAATTTGCATATGCAGGCACGGAGCAAAGACTGAAGACAGCTGTAGAAGGAAGCCAAGTGCTGCAGAAGGGAGCGAAGCGGCCGAGAAGGGAGGGAGCTGAGGCAGCAGACACGGGAGGGAGCGAGGCAGCGGAGAAGGGCCATAGGAAGCCCTATTTTTGCAGGAATAGGCCCGAGGAAGCCCTATTCTTGTAGGAATCTTCCTGCAATGGGCCTCTAGTTTAAAATAATAGCATATTGATAATTGAGTGTGTGTGTGTTTGTGTGTGTTTGTCTGGTATTATTGAAAACTATTCCTTATCTTTTTAAGGAGTATATAAAAAATAAAATTAATAACTGGGTTAGGTACATTTAAAGGATATCATATTGATATTAGCATCAAGCTTAACATTGTAAATTCTTAACCTTGTTATAGCTAAAATCAAACAGATTTTTCCATTAAAAACAACAGAACACTTTAGACATTTTACAATGCCTTAGTGTTAACAGAGACCAAAGCAAACATAAACTGAGGCGACAGCCAACACCAAAGTTTCAAGCCTATTACAAAGAATGCAATGGTGTTGAAATCTCACAGCTTGAGATATAATGATGCATTCATTTTAGTTCATAATTTGTAATTAAATTGGAATTAGTTTTCCAAATTATCTAATAAATATTAAAGGACTTTGAAATTTTAATCTTTGGGACTAAAATTAGTTAAGTGGTGATTATTTCCAGAAAAAAAAAAGTCATCTGATTGTTTTACTTACACTCAACCCTTCTTGGAAGGCCCAATTTAAATGGCAACAGTCCTCTCAACCTGCCTGCCTTTCATTTACAAAACAAAATTCAGTCACTTGATTGTTTGGGCTTTTAAATCTGGCTCTGAGTCCTTTGGAATAGAATCCCTTTGCTGGAAATTAAGTTAAACTAACTCCTTCAATCTCCAAACACTAGCTAGATAAACCACATTTCCAGCTTCACTCCCTTTCACCACCACTCTGCAGATTTGGTACTGATGACACCGAAGACCACAGCTTTCCACAGTAGCGCAGGTTGCTAAAAAACAATCTTTGTCAGTTGGCATGTTTTCCTCTCTTCACTTTGTTCATCTACATTGTCAACCCTGGCTGCCCTTTAGACACCTGGAGGGCTCATAAAACTTTTGCCTTCACCCAACAGATTTTTATCTAATAGGACCTGGGTGGGGTCCAAATACAAATATTTTAAAGAAACTTTCCAGGTAAATGGAATGTGTAAATAAAATTGAGAAGTTCCTGTTTACAGGGAGTTAGGATGCAAAGCTCAAACAGAGCAGGGTGGCCTGCTAACCAATCAGGATGCTCTGAACCTACTCTCAGTGAGCCAATCAGAATAATCTAAGCCTCTCAATGAACCAAGGCATGAAATAGATTGTAAAGATAGTGTCCCCTCAACTTGAATGTGCACAGGACTCACCTGGTCATTTTATTAAAATGTAGATTCTGATGTCTAACCTGCTTCAAGGGGGCACTGCAGTTGTTGATCCACAGTCTTCACTCTAATGTTCCTCTCGGGATGTGATTTTTTTTAATGCATTATTTTGGCTGTGGGGAGGGGCAGAGGTGGGAGGTAAGCCCGTTTCAAAGCTTCCATTTAGCCTTCCTTACTATGTTAGCTTTTACCCTTCAGGACAAGGAACCAACGGTGGCATTCTGCCAAGTATCAAGTGTACCCATTCCAATTGTATACATATGTGGAGACTGGAAAAATAACTATCAGATGGATATGGAGATCCAATGAGACGGAGCTGGGCCAGGGTTCCATTTTTAATCTAATCCACATATACTTTTCTCTCTAAGAGAGAGAGAGTCTTGGAGATATTTTGGATCCCAAAGTATCAACCTAAGCCTCATGTCCACAGTCCTCAAAATATCTGAGTACTATTCCCTTCCCTGTATAAATGGCTGTTTTAGGGGGGTTATAATATACACCTTCTATGGTATAAAAACATGCTCCCCCATGAGGATCCAGCTTTTCCTTCATTCAGTGATTCAGTATATAAAACGAGGATAAAGTCCAAGAGTTGCACAAGGGTTATCATAATATTTTATTTGGGGTGTCTATCTAATAAATCTTTGATTTCTTTAGGCATATAAATTTTATAAATGGAACAATACTCTTATTGGCTGCCCATTTATCTTGCACCTCAGAATATAGTGTTCTATAATATCTCCATGGTTCTCTGTAGCCCAGATACCCCTGACTGCCCTTCAGACTTTGTTGTCAATTATGACGATTACACTTACACCGCTTCTAAAGTTTAAGTTCTGCCACCTGGTCAGGAACCATCATCTATTATTATTATTATTCTGAAAACCATCATCCCCATTCCTACCAGGAAACCCAATTCTGTAACACTGTAACATCATCTCCTATGTCACTCTTGCCCTACAAGAGACATTAACTGAACTACTTAAGAGTGCTGCAGCCTGTGCCCTCCTCCCCCCTCATTAAAGCATCTCTTATCAGTTTGGTAGGTGGAGTCTCCTCCAGGTTATCTCACAGTGAGCCACGATTTTCCAGCCTTACAGGGTACACCTTTTCCAGCATACCCACCTTTCTTCCAAACACTTGCTCTCTTGCTCTATAGTCCACCACATAGTTTTAGCACTTCTAATTTATTTATTGAGGGCTGCCACTCTTTCAAACTTCCAAGAATGTTAGCAGATTAGCCCTAAGGTCCGCAACAGGGTAACATATTTTAGTGCTCCCAAATTGATGAACTCTCTCTTATCCAAAGTCCTTTCACCTCCCCACTTTGATTCAACAGCCTCAGAATCCAGTCCCATACACATTCTCCAGGTTCCTGCTGGTACACATTGGCTAGCCTTGAAGCATCCTCTATTTAGTGCCAGTATATCACTGGCAGGGCAATGTTGTAACTTGACCCTAGTTATTTTTCTGATAGATAGTAGGAAAGGTGGGGATAAATACTGAAAGGGTGTGTATTGTCTTGTGAGCTAGAGGCCTCTGCATTGTGTTAAAGCAGGAGAGTCCAGCCAGCATGGCTCAGTGGTTGAGCATGACCTATGAACCAGGAGGTCACAGTTCCATTCCCAGTTAGGGCACATACCCGGGTTGTGAGCTTGATCCCCAATAAGAGGTGTGCAGGAGGCAGCCTATCAATGATTCTCTCTCATCATTGATGTTTCTATCTCCCTCTCCCTCTCCCTCTCCCTTCCTCTCTGAAATCAATAAAAATATATTTAAAATAAAAATATATTTAAAATAAAAATCAGGGGAGAAATACTAGACTTTAACTGGAAAACATGGTCTATTTCTACAGGTTGAATCTCCTAAGGGAAGCTGGAGATTCAAGATTTCCAAGTACATTGACTCAGCTGTCTCCACCCCAAGTCTCAGGGTCAAACACCTTTGCAAATAAGGTTTTGAGCGTAGCATTCTTGCTAGAGTTAAGGATTAGTAATCTCTGGCGTTTTTCTGCCATTATGATTAGGTCCTGGGCCTTATCCTTAGCTATTTTTTTGCCCTCTAGCTATTGGAGATGAGAGTCTATTTATATGCTGCTTAAGAGCCACTCTTGCTTTCACACAGCACCTTAAATTAGTGATTGATCACCTTGTGCCTTTCATTGTCTTTTTCCAGTAGCATCCAGCAAGAATCGGGAGATTTCATAGTCCCTCTATTTATTACTTTTTTGAAACTTCTTCAAATTTTCTAATTAAAAAAAAATGTCTTTATAATGTGTTTAAATTGTACTTAAATCCTGTAATAATGTTTTAACTAAGATTGTTTCAAGTTTTTCTCATCATAAATAACTCAATTAAGGAAACTGTACATCATTCTTTACCATCTACTTTGTTGGAGTTAAATTACTAGAAGAGGAATTTTGCAGTCAAACGGTATATGCCTTAAAAGCTTTTGGTATGTATTATTAACTACGTTTCAAAAAGGTTAGATGAGTTTACATTCCCACCAACAGTGAATGAGAGCACCTGTGTGTCGGCTTTTGTAATATCATTCATGGTAATTTTTGCTAACAGGCAAGATAAAAGGCATTCCTTTTTTTATTCTAAATATTTTGAGTTTTAAATGTGCTGATGACTATGTTTTTATTTTGTAAGTGGCCTATGTAAATTCTTCAGAAAGGTCAACAACAGTGCTCAGAAGAACAGCAAAGGTCACCTGGTACAGTGTTTGCAAACCATTCTCTGCAAACAATTCTATGCTTTTGTACTGAGAAACTTTAGGGTCGAAGAAGGGAAGAGAAGCCATGCTGTGGATGAGGGGAATGTAAGTAGCACTATGGGTGCACACACCTTGTTTCAAAAAGAGTATTTACATTGATTTTTGTTTTATTTCATTGACTTCTCCTTAAGGTTTCATTTTAAGTAAAGGGTCAAGTAAAGCCACTTTGAAAACCACTACTTCTTGCCCAGCCTCTCAGGGCTTTAGATGAGAAGGAAACTGAATCTCACAAATGCTAGAGACGACTGGGCAGTCGAGTGACCACTGCACCTCAGGCTTGTGCCATCAAAGCAGGTGATCACCTACACTCTACTGTCTTAAGGTGTTTTCTTTTTCTGATTACCCAGCCAGAAAATAGTTCAAGGTGATTCAAGTGTAAAAAGTACAAAAACTTTCCCCTTAAAACCAGTTACTTCCCTTGAGGAGGGGGGTACGACTGTTTTAATAAGCCCTTTACCACTAGTCACTTTAGCTGGCCTTCATGTTCTGTGGCTCTCCAAATACAAAGCAGCCTCATCATATGGATGTCTATCAACACATTATTTTAAATGGAAGATCAAGGATTAAGCAAATTGCTTCCATTTTCTACCTATTGTGTACTGGGATTCACATTTCCTTTATCTCTTCTAAATATCTAATTGGTAATGTTTTCTAAATAGTGATTTGCACATAAGTTACCAAATCATTACTTACTGATTCATCTTGGAATTGAGAAACATTGTCTTAGTTATTCAGCCTTGGATCTTACCAGGGCTGAAGATATATTTCTATTTCAGGTTTGACATATTTTTAGCAATTGTTTTCAGTTCATGTACTTTTGCCCTAAAGCAGTTTTAAGAGAGTACAATTTTAAACATCAAAAGGAATAACGATAAATACTTTACTTGAACTTTAGGACTACCAGCATGTTTTGTACTCTAAAAATAATCTTAATTATTTCCTGTTTTCTATTTTTTCAATTATTAACTCTTTATATTCTTATTCAATATTTTATACACAATTATCTATATCTACCATTTATTTTATACCTTCTATGTGCTAAGAAATGTATCTGTATCACCTCATTTACTTCTCACAGTAACAAATATTTAGGTGGGTTAGGACTACTATTATCTCTAGTTCATGGCTGCAGAAATGAAGTCTTAAAGAGGGTAAGTGGCAAGTCAGGCTTTAAAACATGGTTCATCTGTTCTGAAATTCAAGCTTTTAGCAGTGCATTTTATGCTCCCCATGATACAGAAAAAAAATTCTGCAATTGTTTGGATAGTTGCTTTGATTGAACTTTAGTTTCAATGGTCTCTCTAAACACTTCAAGTCATATTTCAATTAGATATTTTATTATACATATAGTGAAATATGCTTTATAATCACAGTTGAATCTGTCAAAACTCAGCATCCTGAAGACATCCTATTACAGATAGAAACACTACATTGTTATAAAACCATTTAATACTCAGTAATTCCCATATGTATTAAAATAAAAGTATAGGATCAAAATGGCCTGGCTTATAAAATCATGAACCTTTTGAGGGCAGGTTTTATCTAGCCAAAATTATAATATAAACTAGAGGCCTGGTGCACGAATTCATGCTCATTGAAAGGAAATTAATTAGAATAAATATTTTAATATCACTATTCGCCCTTTCTCTATAATAGAAGTGTCAACCAAATTCACGATAGACAATGCCAGATGGAAACACACGTGTGTGACTGGCGCCAGCGAGAGCTTTATATATATAGATAAGCTTCCTTAATTAGACCTGCTTTCTGATGTAGCTAAACTTTTTCCAGCCCAGTGAAGCACCCCACCTTCTCTTTCAGGTAATTGTCAGCAACACAGCAGCAAATATCAACATGAAGCAGATTATTAATGTAGATCATACAGGAAGAACAAAGGGTGAAATATTTAACTGCAGTAGTGTTTGACTATATTGTGCGCAGTGAGAAAACCTGAAGTCATTTTCAAGGTCCACCATTTCTTCTTTTCAGTTGGGTCAAGTTTCTAAACTTTCTAAATCTCCATTTTTTGGCTAATGAAAAGAAAATAGGATTCCACCAAGTCTCCTATATACCTACTCCAGGACTTCTGTGAGGATCAAATGAGATGAGGCACGGAAAATGCTTCACAGACATTTGGTTAAAGTGTGAAATGTTTCCACCTGGTTATAAGGCAAGTCGTGTTCCTGGGCTGAAGCAACTGCAAGGAGGCAAGTTGTCGCTAGGGAGAGGAAGCCAGGTGTTGCTACGTGATGTCATTACCCGGCGCCCACAGCCACTGTTTCCAGGCTGGGCTGGGCTGTGGGCCACATTTTGTGCCGTGGGCTCTCAGCAGTGTCAGCTTAGATTTGGTGGGCTATTGCTCTGGGGTGGTGGCAGGGCCTGTGTCCCACTTGGGGGAAGCCTAGTGTTGCTTTGTGGGCACAAGGTCCGCAGTGCCGTTTCTCTGTAAATGGCCAGTGCACATCATGGCAGCTCCTGTGTTGAGCATCTGCTCCCTGGTGGTCAGTGTGCATCATAGCAACCGGTAGGACGGTTGGACACTTAGCATATTAGCCTTTTATATATATCGATTGTTAAATGTGAGCCTAAAACCTTGAATTCAGAAAGATCAGGGACACATTTGCTAGACTTGTCTCCTTTCAGAAAACATACCCTTTGACTTTCTAATTCTGCTCATAAATAGATTTTCAGTTCTTGGATGTAAAGTGATAGAAATGGTAAGTACTATACTCTTGAATTAATCAAGAGATCACCTAGTAAATCTCATTTAAAAATTGAAAAATCATTAAATAATGAGGAATCATTTTGGCTCAATGACTATGTTTGGATCAGTTTCAAAATCTAAAAAGAAAGAGTGAGGGCTATTGACAAGGTTGTCACCATCACTTATAGATAGTAGAAATTATTTAGAATTCAGTTTCATATTTTATGTCTGACAACACTGAGACATGAAACTATGAAGTATTCTACTTGTCTTGCAGTTTTACATAATTGACAAAGAATTTGTACTTCTCTTTAAATCTATCCCACTGAGGAAATTTTTGTAAGATGATAAATAGGTTTCTTTGTATATTAGTTTGGAAAATAAACCCTATGAAGCTAAACGAATTCACTTAAAGTGAACACAGAACATAAATCAGGTCATAGAAAGTAACTGAGATTACATTTCACTATGGCATTAAAATCCATTAGCCTATTGTTATGTTAGTTGTTTTCAATAGTGGCTCTGTGTCACTTGTTACTATCCTGCTACTGATTAGCATGGTTTCTCCTGCGTCTTTGTTTAAATTTTTGAGAGTTGGATCTAATGACCCAGTTCACCTTTTGATGCTAGGGCATAGGTCTCTTATGACAAATGTGACTTGCACTGACATCATACCACATGACCAGCAGGGTAGACAATTCCATGGAGAAGTGGAGGCCCAAGAACTGTTCTCTGTAGCCAACACAACTGCTCTGGGCCCAGCTATCTTAAGATCTAGTGTCTGCTTATTTCTAGAATTTTTTTGAGATTTCACTGGAAACTTACCAAAAAGATCAAATTTTCTTTGAGCTAGCTTGAGAAGGTTTCTTTTCTTTCTAAACAAAGAACCTGTTCCAGAATAGATTCTAACAACCTTGTCAAACATTTTCACTTCACTTTTTATGTCTTAAAATATATAGTTTACCTAATATACATCACTCTTATCTTAAAAAATATATTTTTAAAGAGAAAATGAAACATCAAAATAAAATATGCTCCACTAACGTGAAAATAGACAGCAATGCCAATACCCAGGAAATAAACAAATGAGGGCACTTAAGAGAATTAGGAAGTAGAAAAAAGGGAGAAAAGGAAGAAAAGAGAACAATTTTGTCTTTGTTTTGCCTTTAGGCGTTAGATGGGAAAGTTGCTCTAAAGTGAAATGCAATGGGACAGTTCAGTGGGTATCTATGAAGCTAGACTGATAGGTGAAAAATGTGGCTTTGCTCAATTTAGCTGGATAGCCTAGAAACCAAATTTCTCCATGCCTCAGTTTCTTTTCCTTAAATTTGGTGGAATAACTTTCAGTTTTTAACTAGTTATCTTAGGTTCTATAAAAACAAACTAAGATCATTTTATGTAACCATAGTCACTAAACAAATACACAGTTCCAATGGGCATTTATTTAATCCTTCTGTCTATTATATCCTTTTGGACAAGGATAGGACAATAACCCTAGATAACATTGTGATCTGGCTAGGCAGTCTGATGGCAAGAAGACTGAAGCTTCTTTTCAGTTACCCAAGAGAGTTGAGACCCTCTATAGCTTATTTTAGGCACCCGCAGCAGTCCTAGACCATAACATAGGTATCCTTCCTCCATCAAAAAGTATTTACAAACTCAAATAGTTTATTTCCTTCCCACTGAGGGAGAGTCACATAAGTGTCCAATATGCTATGGAACTGAATAGTACCTAGACAAAAAGTGTTTGCAATGAGCCATGACAGGTAGCAACTAGACCTGTATCCCAAGATCTCCCCTTGGCAGGTGCTACAAATCTCTAGTCTACATTTGCCTAGATTCCTGACCCTCATTTGCAAATCTTGTCAGCTAGTTGGGTTCTGAGCTCTAAATTCTTGCTAATAGCCTCACCATCTCCATTGGTAAATATGTGACTTGGTTCTTTCTTGGCTGCTTAGATTCAATCCTATTACTTTGATGACCTAAAGGGAGGTACTTGGTGTACTCCAACTCAAGACTGGTTTCAAACATCCGGAGTTTGCTGTCTGAATTTCAGCTATTTCCCTGTCAGCTGTGTTTCCTTGACTAACCTCTGGGTCAAGTTTACTTGGTCCTGGGCTCTTAGTTCCTGCCACCCACAGTCCTGGTATTATCATACCCAACACTTGCCTCTTTGAAAACAAATTAAGTGAGTTTCAGGGCAGGGGCATGTATGTACTTTTAATATTTAATTAAAACTGTGATATAAAGATTATTAGCCCCATCTTACAAATGAGAAAATTGAGATTCAAAAATCATATGTAACTTGCTAGAAAAAGCATAAAGTTAGCACACAGTGGGATTTCTGGCTCCTCCTCACCACTGAACATAGCAGAATTGCACACCCTTAGTAGTTAGATGTTTGCCTTCATCCTTGGCTTGCTTTCCTTTACTTCTTTGTGGAGGAAACTGCCCATGTGGTTATTTTTTTTCTAAATAAATCTTGGCTACTAAAATGAATCAGAATTTCCTGGAACCCAACATTCACTGGGACCTGTATTATTCAGATTCTTCCTGAACTTTGTGACTTTTAGTTGAGCCAGACGGGAAAGCAGTATAATGGTTAATACACAGGCTTTAGGGAGAGAAAAAATATGGATTCAAGTTTTGGCATCAGCACTAAGTAGTGAGTAACTTGGGTCTAATTACTTAACATCTCTGTATGAGTTTGTGCACGTAAAACTTTCAACAGGACCCTAGAAGTGATGAAAAGGAAGTGTTCAGTAAACACTAAGTAGTGGTATGCTACTATTTCATAATAACTATCCACTAGTACAATTTTCTTCCAATGCACCCTATGTTCTGAATTGAGGTCAAGCAGAGAGTAGGGCAAGTAAAAGTTAAGTAAAAGCTAAGAAAGTGGAATGAAAACCAAAGACTTGAAACAAAGTTCTCTTTTTTCTTCAGCATCTGTTCTGAACTGCCTGTTAAGAGAAGAAAACATATGGGAATGAGAGGTTCAAAGCTTACAATAGATGGTCATACTCCAGTTCTTTTCTAAGAATTCAATTGATCTATTACAGCCAGTAATCGTTTTGAAACTAGGGATAAAGAATGGTTAATGGCGTTTTAACATAGAAGTACATGGAACCAGATTAGTGAAGGGAAGTTGAACCAGAATTTACTAATGAAATGCAGAACCTTTCCCCCTGCATCTCTGATCCAAACCTGGCTGGGCTGTCATTGTGTTTCATACCATAATAACTTGAGCCATAGTGCTGGGGGCACTTTGCACTCCATGATTTTCTGGCGGACTCTGGTCCAAAAATACTTGTAAAAAATTGAGTGCATATTCTTTTAATGGCTAACTGAGTAACTCCAAATGAGCTTCTTGAAGTGCTTTAGCCCTATAGTTGTTGATCTATAAAACTAGTCCCTTTCTTATATCAACTGCCTACAGCTTCACCAGTGAATGGTGAGTACAAAAACCTGATAAACAATTTTAAGTGCAAGTCAGTTAACCTGCAACCCATCATCCCAGTGTTATGTGATCTGAAGCAGATTGTTTTTAGTGTCTCTGGCCTCCATTTTCTCTTCCATAAAACAAGCATTTTAATGGTATAATTTGTATGGTTTCGCCACTAGCAAATCACTCTCCCATGCATTATCTCAGTTCATATAACAATCCCTCTTCGCCTACCTCCTTAGGTTGCTGTGGAGATAAAGCAAGTTAATAGGTATGAAAAGCTTTAGGAAATTAAAAAGGTCAGTCAAATGCATGCAGAAATAACGCTTTCATGATATAATTAGAAAATACTACAGAGAGAAACCATGTTTCCATTGTTTAAGCAGACACTGTTCTGAACCATTAACACAGACTTCCTGGATTTTTTAGCTAGTGAGCATTTAATTTGTGTTGCTGAGTTCATAAACCATCCAGTGCCTCCTAACCCAGAGGGCAGGGCAGCCAATGGGGGAGAGCCTCATCAGCCCCATACCAAGGGAAGCCTCTGATTGGCTCATTCTGAACAAGGACAGTTTGTAGCTGTTATTCTAAGAAACCCACACAATGTAGAACTGCTTTTCCTTTTACACTTCCCACTGGTGTAGTAAATAGTAACTTTTTGCCAACCATTCATAAACTATTATGCCACACACATCTGAAGTACCTATTTTGAGATATTCTAAGAAATATGCAATCTTTAAAACAGCTCAACATTTTTCAATTCTCACTTTTCTCTGTAAGTTCATAATTTAAAAGAATTTACATAATGAAAAAAGCATTGAAAAGCACGTAATTATGTGGAGTTTTTGAAAAAACATATGGCATAAAAATGCAATTTCAAAAGTCCTAGACTCAGGAAAACAGCTATCTATTTTTGCTTTAATTTAAAAACTTGTGGATCTAAAAATAATGTTTTAAAATCACCAGGGAGCAGTCTTAAGTAGTCAGTGACAATTTTGGCAGGCATTAAATGAGTTACTGGTGTACCTTCTATTTATTGTCATTTTAAGTATCTTTTTCAATTAGGAATGAAAATTGTGACAATGAAGAAATATGTATAGATATATTTATTAAATTAGACAATTGCCATGCTCCATCTAAAAAATAAAACATTTTGTATTGTTAAAAGTTAATGACAATGTATAATATATAGCATATAATAATTTTAAAAATTAAATTCAACAATTCACAGACACCAGTGGTGAAAAAGTTAAAACTAAACTGTCAACTCATAAGAGTTTTAAATAGTACTACTCAATTGGTAGATAAGGATTTGTTGAAGACTTTTAAAAATGTTTTTTCAAGTCCCTTTGTTATGTTTACTGTGTGCGTCATAGAGAGCTATAACGGGAAGAATATATGGAAAAAAAATGTTCAACATTTACAGATTTAGGAGACAAAATAGATAAAGATCCCTGATCAGTCACATGGATCAGGATCCAGAACCCAGGAGAAAACTTAGCTTTAGGCAGAAAAAAGAACATCTCTGTGTAACAAGAGGAGAGAAGACAGAAAGAGTGGATACAGAAAAGGTAGTAGTGGCTTCTCTGTTTCCTTGAGAATTCATATGCTCAGTTTGGGGATTGAGGCAAGAAAAGAAAAAGGTTTGAAGAAAGTAAGAAAAGTTTGAAATTGCTGTCGTGAGAATGGGAGGGCAGGTGAGAGGGCAGCTTTGAAAGTGCCTTGTGGTACTGCAACCCCATTGAGGTTGGGACCATGAATCTTATAAGGCCAATTTGGGCATTGTGTAATTTCTATTCCTAGGAATTATCAGCATGAACATGGACAAGGGAAGACATCCAGCTCGGTTTATCTAGTATTGCGATTTTTCCAGGTAGGTGTGAAAGAAGGAAAGCCGGACAAGAACGCTGAAGATGATAATAGGAATAGAGTTTCAGATTCTAAGCAAAGAACCAGGAAATTTTTTTTTTAAGGAACAAATGACAAATGATGCAAAGGGCGTTTTACATTATTTCCCTCATGAGCCTCAACAAAACTATTTTGTGGACTTCAATGTTATTTCCCTTTTACAAATACAAACTTGGAAAATCCCCTGGTCATACTAGTGGGACTAGTGGGAACTAGGACCCAAGCCAGATCAAAACTAAGGCCTAGCTGACTTCAAGACCCAGATAGCAAACATATGCCTCAATGAAAGTAGTGAGTGGAAAGATCCTTTCCTTGTAAAATTTTGTCTTTATGAAATGAACAAACAATTTGAGAATGCAACGAAGAATTAGAATGACTAAAATGCATAGGTTGAGTTGAGGACATTATTAATTCCAAATGGGATATTATCAAATATAATATTTGACAGCTGTTGAAGCTTAGAGGATCCAAAGAATTTTCATAAATTTCATCTCAATAATTGAAACAATTGTATGAAGTAGACATTTTATCATTTCTATTCCATGGGTTCCAAGAAGCTTAGTGATTTACACAGCTTACTAACCAGTGAATTTTGTGAAGCCGTTGGAAAACTTAAAATTATTGCAGATATGTTATTAGCAAGTTTATGCTTCATATATGAGTTAAAGCTAGAATAACTCTTGATACTTTTTATTATTTAAATTTTAAGACTATCAGGAAAAGACATTCAGTATTAGAATCAATTTTTTTTAAACTCTGAGATAGTAAAATCGGCTTACTTCACATAAATCAGATGGGTTGACACTGGAAAATGGTCCAACATCTCTCTGATGTGAAGATTTGGCTACTCTTCATTCTCTTTCTGTGTAGAGGTCACAATTTAACATTCTTATAGATTGTTTTCATTCTGAAAGCATATAACATAAGCTTTACTTACTTCCCTCAGACTCAGGACACTTCCATTGTCTTTTTACTGAGCAAATAGGAAAATATACAAGTAAACAGAGGAAAATAAATATATAAATGCAGGTCAATAAAAAGAATAGAATGGAATAGAATATAAAATATATACCAGACAAGAAGGAACTAGGAGGAAAACCAAGAGAGCTGACGAAGTGAAAGAAAGTTGTGGGAGTGTGTTTGAAATGTATAGAACAAATATGATGTACACTAAGGAGGCGAAATATTGGGCTTGGTTATTGATTGGTTTGAGGATGAGAGCAAATTAAGGAATCTAGAATTATTCTTAGGTTTCTAACCTAGGCTGCCTGTTAGAGGATGATGTCAATCACTGAGAAGGGGGAATAAAAATTATGAATGGGTTTGGAAAGAAGGAGAAGTTATGTAGGTTAAGTTTAGGATATTTTGAGCTTCAGGTGCTAATGGGATAAAGGTATAAATGTCCTATAAGCATTCAGATGTAAGTTGGAAATAAGAGGATTTAGAAGATAGAAATTAAAGAGTTATATACAAGAGGATGGTTGTTGAACTTAAAGTTGTTTATGGAGTCCTGCAAGAGTATGAATAGGGGGCTAAGGCTGAAAACTTTGAGAAAAGGTAAAGTAGTTTAGTCTATAAAAAATTCAATAAAAAAATAGAAAGAAAAATATAGGTTTTAGAGGAGAAAGGAGGGATTTGGTTCTATATTAACAGATTTTCCTTGACTTAGAACAAGATTTCCATCTTAATCTGAGACATGAGTAAGATGAACACAGATATTTATAGATATGGTGATATGAAGTTGAGGGAGGTAGGATGGCCTGTTTTGTTTCATGTATTATAAGTGTAAATTTTTTTTGGAAAGTTATGAAATATGAATTGAATGATTATGCTGTTAATACAGTAAACTTTTGAAATAGTTACTGTGAAAAGAGATAGGAAACTTATTAATGAGTAGAGTAACCTTCTCCATGGAAATAAAAGCCCAGTTCATGTTGAATAAAATACATTTTTGAATGCTACATTATGCATACTTGTATGACTTTCTTTGTGAATGGAAAAGCTTATTGTTGCTTTGATGAAGAAAACAGGAGTAAAATATACAGCCAGGAAAGTAGGTATTTTGTAAAGAAATCATTGAAGTATTATATTGATTCATAGAGTCTGACCTGATTTATAAAAGACATGTAAAACCATAATTGAGTAAAAATAAAAGAAGGGATCAAGGTACTTGAAGTCTGCTATGGCCACAGAGCAATTAATTATTAAGGAAGGAATGAGATTGGATGCCAGGTTAAAACAATGTGTCTAGAAATGTTTTAGCTGCGCTTAGAAGTAAAACTCTTTTAAAGTTCAAAAGATGTGTGAATCTTCAGCTAACTTCCATTCTTCTTTCGATTCTAGTGTCTTCCATTTCCCTAGATGAGTTTATTATTCATGTGGGCAACCACCCATAATGCTATCTTCAGAGTGTTGGCTTCTCCGTCTCTACAGAATTCATTTCTTTTAACAACCTTAATCTCATAAGAAATTAAGATGAGTGATTGAAATATACATAAAAGGTATTGAAAATGAATCTCTTGGAATGCTTACATTTGGGACACTCTCTCTCAGAACCCAGCTGCTATGCTGTGACAATCTGAAGTCCTATGTAAAGCCCACGTGTACATGCACCAGATGACAACTAGTATCAATTGCCAGCCATGTACTAGTGAGTGAGCCATCTTGAATGTCAAGCCCCAATAAGACTTCAGACAATTGCAGCCCTAGCTGACATCTGATTGCAATTGCATGAGATACTCTAAGCAAACACCACCCCTCTCAGCCCAGCCAACCCACCCAACCATGGGACAAAATAAGTTGTTGATATTTTAAGTTAGTAAATGTTGTGGTGGTTCATTACATGGCAATAGATAATTGTAACAATCTATGTCATATTGAACTCTTCTTTCTGAATAAAGTTTTAGTAATTACTTAATACCAAGATTCTACTACAATGAATGTTTTTTTATTGCCTATGTAATTCTTTATAAGAAGATTTAAACTTTAAAAAATATTTTCCTAACTTAGACACAACTCTTAATTCTTAAAATGGGTATAAAACAAGCCAGCAGAAACAATGTTAGGAAAATCGTTGATTATTCAGAACCACTGGTAAAACACACCACACACACACACACACACACACACACACTCACACACACACACTTAATTGGATTACAATAAACCCGGAGGGATCTCTTAGTACTCTTAGTATTTGCTTGGCAAGCCAGATTGTCCTTTGGGAATGGAGTATTTAATTAGTGTTTAATTATTACACTAAATTTAAGAAGTAACTGCATTGCAAAGGAATGTTCATATTTAAGTTCACTGTCAGCATCAGAGTCATAAGAGATTCGAGGAATTTAGATTTCTAGGAGAATCTTAAGTCTCTTTCTAGTCAACCTTTTCTCATTCATATTAAGAAAGCTTAGCTACTCACAAAAAAGAAGAAAAAAATGATTACAATAAGTATATTTTCAGTATCAGAAAACATTTATTAGTAAAAGCATATTTTTCAGTAAAGGAAGAAAAAAGATAGACCAGAATGTAATATACTAATTTTAGGTCGGTCTGTAAATGTTATATTTCTGAAAAAATTAAGAAAAATGTTTGCCTGAATTGATATTAATATTGACACTTGAAACTCAATTGTTGAAAGATTTGACAGCTCATTAGTGACTAGAGACTGGGTAGAAAACTCAAAACTGACACAAACAAGAACAAATATCCAGGAATCTTTCTTCAAAGAATACCTCTGAGAAACAGAATTCACAGCCTTCCTAACCATGCTAGATCAAATGTGTCCTCGGTTTAGTGCCATTAATGTTCACATTATTAAGGTAATATAGAGAAAATGAGATTAGTAAATATTTTTCCCACTTTGTCAATCGAAAAGAGATATTATTTTTGTTTATATATCAGTGAACTGAATACTTAACAGATTTTTTATTTTATTGGCAGTCTTCTTTTTTATATTCCCTATAACAACTGTTGCATATTTGTAAAGAAATAGCTCAAGTGGAAGCATACCCAATTACTCACAAAATGTGAATTGCAGGGATGCAGTTATTAACTCAAATGATGTGCAGTCAAAATAACATTTCAACAGCATTCAAATTTTTCAAACTAATAAAAAGTGTTGATGTGGTAGATCAATTTCACTCTTCATTTTTTTGGAAAAATTTTTAAATGATCATCATTTTTCATTTCTTTCTCAAACTTTTCACCTTACATCACTGATCAATTTCTCCTATATCAAAAGGAAAATCATTTTGACCTAACCCAAATTTATATGAAAGCATCAGGACATAATTAAGTCATATGTGTAGTAGATAAATAGACTAACACCTTATGCTCACAGGCACACATACATGCAAAAGTACTAGAGATTGGATTTAATTTAGTATCTTTAAAAATCTCCTGCACAGCAAAAGAAGTTACCAACAAAATGAAAATGGAGCCCATTAGATGGGAGAACATATTTGGCAATGACATATCTGATAAAGATTTAATATACAAAATATATAAGAAACTCATACAACTTAACAAAAGGAAGATAATCCAATTAAAAAATGGGCAAAGGACCTAAATAGACATTTCTCCAAAGCAGATATACAGATGGTCAAGAAACATATGAAAAAATGCTCAAAGTCACTGATCATTAGAGAAATAGCAATTAAAGCAACAATGAGGTATCACCTCACACCTGTCAGAATGTCTACCATAAACAAATCAACAAATGACAGGTGCTGGTGAGGATTTGGAGAAAAGGGAAACCTAGTACACTGCTGGTGGGAATACAGACTGGTGCAGCCATTATGGAAAACAGTACGGAGTTTTCTGAAAAAAAATTAAATATGGTATGGCCATTTTACCCAGTGAATCCACTTCTAGGAATATGTCATAAGAGACCCGAAACACCAATCAGAAAGAATGTATGCACTCCTATGTTCAAAGCAGCACAATTTACAATAGCTAAGATCTGGAATCAGCCCAAGTGCCCATCAGCAGATGAGTGGATAAAAAAGCTCTGGTACATTTATACCCTGGAATACTATGCAGCAGTAAAAAAGAAAGATCTCTTACCCTTTGAGACAGCATGGAGTGGAGGGACCTGGAGACTATTATGCTAAGTGAAATAAGTCAGTCAGAGAAAGACAAGAATCACATGATCTCACTCATATGTGGAATCTAATGAACAAAATAAACTGATGAACAAAATAGATCCAGAGACATAGAAGCATGGAACAGACTGTGGAATCTCAGAGGGGAGGCAGAGGTGGGTGGGTGGGTAGAAAGAGATCAACCAAAGAACTTGTATGCATAAATGCATAACCCATGGGCACAGACAATAGGGTCTGAAGGCCTGGGGCAGGGGATAAGGCAAGCTAGAAGGGGTCAATGTGGGGAAGGAAAGGAGGACCTATGTAATACTTTCAACAATAAAGGTTTTATGTTAATCTTTATTGTTGAAAGTATTACATGGCTCCTCTTTTTTCCCCATTAACCTCTACCAGTCTGCTCCCATCCTCCCCCACCTCACCACCCCATTGTCTGTGCCCATGGGTTATGTGGTGAGGGCCTAAGGTGGGTGCGGGGGTGAGCTGGAGGGGACCAATTGGGGTGGGGAGGGAAGGGGACATATGCAATACTTTCAACAATAAAGAATTACTTTAAAAAACTAATCTTTATTTATATTCATACTAGAGGCCCTGTGCACAAAAATTTGTGCACTCGGGGAGGTCCCTCAGCTCGCCTGTGCCCTCTCGCAGTCTGGGACCCCTCGGGGGATGACCACCTGCTGGCTTAGGCCTGCTTCCCCAGGGGATCGGGCCTAAGCTGGCAGTCAGACATCCCTCTGGCAGCCCGGGAGCCCTCGGGGGATGTCCACTTGCCAGCGGGGAGCAGGCCTAAGCTGCAGTCGGACATCCTTAGCGCTGCTGAGGAGGCGGGAGAGGCTACCACCACCACCGCTGTGTTGGCAGCCGTCAGCCTGGCTTGTGGCTGAGCAGAGCTCCCCCTGTGGGAGCACACTGACCACCAGGGGGCAGCTCCTGCATTGAGCATCTGCCTCCTGGTGGTCAGCGTGTGTCATAGTGACCAGTCATTCCCAGTTGTTCTGCTGTTAGGGTCAATTTGCACATTACCCTTTTATTATATAGGAGGATGTACTACTTCTTTCAGAGAAACTTCATCAGCGCAGAGAACTATTTCTGACGTGTTTTTCAACAGCAAGCAGTCTACTGTGGGCTGAAGAGACTTATCGTAAGGTCCCAGAATTTGGCTCTGGTGAGATAAGAGCCACATTTAGCCATTAATTAGCCTGGGAATTTGGCTAACTCTATTATCTGGCTTTTCTGGGAAAGACTGCACAATATTCATGAATTCATCTGTGTACAAAAAAAAAAAAACAATGCTATAAAAGCAATTATATAATTAATAAGGAATTTATTTGCATGTGTCTAAGGAACACAATGACCCAAAAGATGAAAATGCCATGAATATTTTAAAGAAGTTCACTTAGCCTGTGCCAGACCAATGTGATTTGAATCCAATGGTGACGTAAGTTAACAGGCAGCATGTCAGCCCAAACACACAATTCCCTGGTTAGGGTAAATGTTATCACACTTTTTGCAGATGCTTCTAATAACATGTACTCAGAAGTAGGCATGCCACTTTGTAAATGTGTCTCCCCAGACACAAATGCTTTGACACTCTGGATCAAACACACCGTTTGGAGGCTTTTTCTAAGAAAAATGTCATCCTTGCAGTGACACATAAAATCTGACATGCGATTATTAACAATTTCTATAGTTTATTGCATAATACACTTTGTAAAATAGAATTTAGCAGGGAGAGAGAAACAAGATTCTTTCCCAAAAGACTTCTTTCAACTAAAGACAGAATTGAGAATAGCACAAAATTAAATAGTTCATAAAACAAAATGATCCTTCTTATGGCATAAAGAGTGCTCATTCGTTAAAGAAAAAAAATATGAAGAAAAGAATTAGAAAAGAAGAAAAACTATCAGGAGAAAAATGATAAGGGATGTATTTTGAAGTTTGATTTTTATATTTTTAAAAGTTCAAGTAAACCATTTCCATATCTAGCGCTGTATTTAAAAGCAGTTACTAGATTTAGAGTAATTTTGGCAATCTGTTGGCCCACACATCCCAGATAGTCTAGAAATGAAGGAGGGGGTTCTGTGGTAAGGCCAGCACATGCTGTCAACCCCACATCACCCTGACTCTGACCTTAACCATACCCATTCTTACACACAGACACACACACACACACACACACACACACACACACACACCACACATTTTAATCCACTAGTAGCATGGTACCAGCAGGGGCAGGGAGGAAGTAATTGGACAGAATGGATGGGGCTTGTGGAGGAGGGAGATGATAGGAAGGCCTTTACATCAAATTTGACTTGGGAATTTTTAAATGAACAGGATTGAAATAAGACTGTTTTAATAAAAAATTATAAAATCATAAAATATAATCAAGATATTCTGATATCATCAACTGAGAGCATTTAGCATACAGATACTATTAGGGGCCAGATATGAAAAAATAAATAAAAACTTATTTATGTGTATATCACAGTGAATTATTCATATCATTGAACTGACACATGTCAAATTAAGTTTAAATTTAGAAATTCAGAACTTTCACTTTCCTTGAAAAAACTTTAATTTAAGGCAGATAAAATAATTATCTTAAAAGCAACAGAAATAAATTATTTCTCTAAAAGTTCCACCTACAAAATTTTATACATAGAAGTTTCATGCTGGGGACTTCCTTTTCTTCCGGTCATAAAGAATACTGCGGACCCTGTTCTTTCCAATATGAAAATTAAATACAGTTCTCTGATGCTTTTAGCTTAAATCAAATTTTGGGTAGAATTAGTCATAATTAACAATCAACAATGTATTCAACTTCCATCAATTAGGGTTTGGGAACATCAAAAGGTCTTTGAACAATAACAACAAAAAGAAATCTTAGGAGAAAAGAATAACATGAGTAGATTTTGTAAGATTCAATAAACATGTGCAAAGAGCCTTGATAGAAAACAGGACCCATCAGTTTATCAATTATAACATCAAGCTATAGAGTTTTCAACACCTTAGATAACAGGATTCTCTTACCAGGGAGATATAGAGGGAAGCCTTCACTGACTCTCACCTCTCTCCTATATACCTTTCCTCCCATACATCTTATCTGATTTGAATGTCTTTCTACTCTGCTCACAAAGCCCTGTGTGCACCCTTCTAAAGAGCAGTTACTACATATCCTTGCCCTGTAATGATTTGTTTTAATACATATATTCTTTACACATTTAGGAGCTAGAAAGTGTAAAGAAGAGGCTTACATAGTGTTTGATAGGTAAAGAAGTGAATCAATAAATGTATCAACAAATTCAATAAATACTTGTTGAGTGCCAATTATGTGATGCAGGCACTGTTCTAGGTGCTGTGAATACTGTCACACAAACATGAAAGAACAAGTAAATGAACAAAACTGGAGGGAGGGATGGAGAGAGGGATGGTTAAATGACTGAACCAGGAACAATCTCTCTTCTCAAGGCACTTATAGTCTAATAGTGAAAACAATCACCCCTTATTCCTCCCGTCAGCAGTCAGTCCACAAGGATTTATTGAGCTCTCTGTTATGCTAGGCACAACTGGAGACACTTAGAGCAGTGCACCAGGAATCACCTCAGTGATCTTAGGATCGAGGGCAGAAAAATAGTCAATGGACAAATGTACATATCGATGTGTGATATAATATGCTGAAGGCTGATAAAGGTTAGGGAGAGAAGAAAGAGAATGAGACAGGGTCTAATTTCCACAGGATACACAGGGAAGGTATTTCTGTAATGTTACCTTTAAAAGACTCTAGAGCAAGCATGTCAAACTCGTGGCCCATGGCACCTGCCTCGTTTATTTGGCTCATGTTAGCCTTTGAGTTTGACATGCTTGCTCTAGGAATACCACAATTTAAATGTTTTGGAATTATTTATTACATTTGTTATGTGTACGAAATTTGGTAACAGAAGTTGTTATAAATAAAGTTTACGATAACAGATGCACTCTCAGTCTTTACAAAGCCACATCATATTACCTATTAATTTCACACAAAAACCCGTCTGTTTGCCTGCCAAAATGATGCCTCAAATTCCACTATAAAGCCACCAAATCAAACAGGAGACATATAAGATTAAACATTTCTCTTTAGTAATGACTTTTCTATTCACCCCACCCTTACCCCCATCTGCTTTCCAGCTGTTTAACTCCTCCCAATTCCCATTTTTAGAACTCATTTGTTAGTTTTTTTAAAGAAACCAAAATTCCCATAGTATTTAATATATAAGTAATTTTATACCTAAATACACCAGATGGCCTCAAGTATAACTTACTATAGTCAAAAAGTTATACATATAATTATTCCTAATAAATTTCCTTTAAAATAACTTCTGTCTTCTTCCCCAGGCTTATTTTCAGGATCCAGATTTGCAATCAGAACTCAGGGTTTTTTGTTTTGTTTTGTTTTGTTTTTAATCTTTTTTAAAAATAGATTTCAGGGAGGAAGGGGGAGGGAGAGAGAGACAGAAACATCAATGATGAGAGAAAATCATTGATCAGCTGCCTCTTTTTTAAAAAATTGATTTCAAAGAAGAAGGAAGAGGGAGAGAGAGGTAGAAACATCAATGATGAGAGAGAATCATGGATCACTGCCTCCTGTATGTCCCACCCTGGGCATGTGCCCTGACTGGAATTGAACTGTGACCTCCTGGTTCATAGGTCGATGCTCAACCACTGAGCTATGCCGGCTGGGCTGTAATTAGTACTCTTAACACCAATATGTACTTGCAAAAATCTCTGGTCTTTGTCATAGGCTCCATCCATTCATATTATCATTTCTCCTGTGACACAATCAGTCTCTCATATGATGTCAACTTTTAGAACTGTTTAAAAAAAAGGGGGAAGAAATACAATGAAACACTGAGCTTTTGTTTATGACTTTTTATTCTTACTCTCTCCAGCTGTGTAAAATCCTCATAATGCTCACTCTTCCATAGCTTCATCTACCACCTTTTTACCAACGTTTCCAAATTCATGATCTCGAGTCCCATCCTTCCTGCTGAATTGTGAACTCCCTGCCAGATGCTGACACCAGAAACTCCGCAGGCTCAGAATGAGCCTTGTCATTCTGCCGCCACTGCGATGAGCTCTTCTGACTTTCTTATCGCCATTTCACCAACCTTCCAGCCACTCAAGTTCAAAACTTTTGAATAATCTTTAATTTGTCCCTCACTTGCCAGGTCTTGAAACTTTTTCATGCTGCAGTGTGGCACTTAATCTTCTCTACTTTTTCATTCCCACTGTTAAGCCAAGGGCTCGGATCTGGGTTGCTTCAATAGGAAGCCTAACTGGTCCCCTAATTCCTCCATCCATTCCCTTGGTTTTTGTTACCTGTCAGCACCACATGGCGCATCCTAAAACACCAAGTCGAATACAGAATGTCCTTTCTCTGGTCCTACAGAAACAGATTAAAATTCTTCAGTTGGACATTCAAGGCCTTCCATGTTAAAAATAAAATCTACTTTTCCAGGCCTGAGCAGCCACACTGTTATTTCTCAAACTGCCCACTATTCCTAACCCATGTTACCCTCTCCTTGTTGACTTTGACGCAATGTTCTTTCATCCTGAAAATGTCTTTCCCTCCCCAGCTCTTCTTCCACTTGGTAACATTTAAATCCTATATAATACTAGTAAAACCCTAATATGCAAATATACCGAACGGCAAAAAACGACTGGTGGCTATGACGCGCACTGAGCACCAGAGGGCAGACACTCAATGCAGGAGCTGCCCCCTGATGGTCAGTGCGCTCCCACCAGGGGAGAGCCACTCAGCCAGAAGCTGGACTCATGGTCGGCGAGTGCAGCAGCGGTGGCGGGAGCCTCTCCTGCCTCCGCTGCAGACGGGTGGTAAGGAGCGAGGGGTCCCGGACTGCAAGAGCCCTGGACTGTGAGAGGGATGTCTGACTGCTGGCTTAGGTAGACATCCCCCCGAGGAGTCCCAGACTGCGAGAGGGCACAGGCTGGGCTGAGGGACTGCCCCTGAGTGCACAAATTTTGTGCACTGGACCTCTAGTAATTTTATAAAATGAAATTGTTATGTTTCTCTATATGATTTTTTTCTATATTACAATTTCTCCACCATGAGATTTTACTACTAATTAAGTTTCAAATATATTTTTCAAGTTTTATTGAGTCAATTTAGGCTTATCTCAAAGTGTCTTTTCCTCTTCCATTAAAAAACATTGTATTCTCCCTCCTTAGAGATTTTAAAAATTGCATAATTCTTAAAAACTTACAATGGTGTGTGGGGTTTTTTGTGTGTGTTTTTTTGGTTTTTTTGCCTTATGTCATGGTTATTGCTGTTATCTACTCCCTCATTCCAAAGTACAATCCCTACATCAAAATTAAGTATATCCCTAGCCGGTTTGACTCAGTGGCTAGAGTGTTTGCCTGCAGATCAAAGGATCCTGGGTTCGATTCTGATCAAGGGCACATACCTTGGTTGCAGGCTCCTCCCCAGCCTGGGCCCTGGTCAGAGCACGTGTAGGAGGCAAACAATTGATGTGTTTCTCTCACATCAGTGCTTCTCTCTGTCTTTCCTTCTGTCTTCTACTCTCCCTAGAAATCAATGGAAAAATATCCTCGGGTGAGGATTAACAAAAAACAAACAAACAAAAAATTAAGTATCAATAGGGATAGTATATGTGCATTAATTTATTCATGCATGCATACTCACGGTACACTCATTTACTCACTCTCCATTCACTGTGTATACAATATCAACCCATAAATGACTTAACATTTCTTACAGAGTTACTTAAAATGTAATGATTAAAATAATATTAAAATATATAACAAAATATGGTAAAATGAAAAAAAAATGAGCATTAGAAGTCAGGAGTGGAAAATCAAACAAAACACATGTTATCAAAAATCATACCATTTCCTAATTTTGGGCCATCAATAAATAATTTGGGATCTCTTACATTATTTATCACAATATCTGATATCTGGAAAAAGATTAACAAATGATTACTAAACATTAACTGAATTATTCTTGCTATATTACTTGAGAAAGTGAAAATTCTTCAGTATTTTTTTGTATTTTTAGCAAATCAACTGTATTGTTTATGAGTACTAATATTAATGGCATCATAAACAAAAGTCTGATAGGAAAAAAATACTGGAGAAGAGCTCTATGGATACCCCAGACCACCAGAGCAAAGCAAGCCTGAAGCCTCGCTGGAGGCAAAACTGACAAAACTAAGCTGTCTTACTCCAAGTACAGCATGAGAAGGCAGAGTTCTTTGGAAAAGGCAATACTACTGTAAAAATAGAAGGCAGCAGGGAAAGAGGAAAACCAAATGTAAGATGGATTGACTCCTTAAAAGAAGCTGCCGGCCTGAGTCTACGGGAGCTGAGCAGGGCGGTGAGGACAGGACACTGTGGACACCACTCATTCATACGGGGCCAGGAGTCTGAGCCAGTCCATGGCAGGTAACACACACACAGATTTTAAGAAAACAAACAAAACAAAACAAAAAACCACACACACAAAAGGACATAATGAACAGACTCAAAAGTAACCTGACATACAAGAATGTACATATTTATATAACTAAGGTGTGCATGTATTTGCTCATTCATAAACATTCACTGTCCACTCTGTGGAAGGCACATGCGACCAGGTTCTTGAGAGAAGCAAGAGGAAGAGTCTTTCCTAGAAAAAAAAATTCAAGAAAAAGGAAGATAGAAATAATCGAGTTAAGTGTTATTTCCTTAGTCTAAGATTCCAAAAAGCCCTTGTCTACATCTCCCATTTCACCAAGAACTTTATTCTTTCAGTATTTCTTCTCTCTGTCACATCACCAGTCTCTCCTTTTCTACTGCATACTTTCATCAGTACAAAGCAATCTCTTATATCTACCGTATTTTAAACAAAACAAAACAAAAACCACTATAGCTTGTCTCTGAAAACCTTTCCAATTATTGTTCTCATTCATAAAATTATTCTTCATACCATTTTCAGTCTCCACATCTTACTTTCCACTCTCCCATCATAATCTTGCTTCTGGTCACTGAAACTGCTCTTATCAGAATCACCAAAGTCGTTTTGTTTCCAAGTCCAATGGAACTTTTTTTTTTAACAGAGCAATGAACAGCATTCCACATCATGAGTCATTCCCTTCTTCTTTAAAAACTACTATCTCTGTCCACTCCTAAGTCTAATTTTCGAGTTTCTGCTCCTTAACTCCTCCTAAAATGTAGAATTTCTACAGGCCTTAATCCTTGGTCCTCTCCTTTTCTCACTCTACACTTTTTCTCTTAATAATTAATATCATTCAATTCCATTGTTTGAATATGCAATATTAACCATTCAAATGTGAATCTCCAACCTAGACTGAGCTGAAGACTCACATATAAAAATGCCCACCAATGTCTCTTGTATGTCTGGAATGCATCATAAACATAGAATATCCCAAAGTGATCCTCATCCCAGAACCTGTTTCTCCCAGGTCTTTAGCAAGTTGCACCACCACTTACCCAAAAGTTCAACCCCTATTGCTGGTAGACAATCTGCAAATACTATCAGTTCTGCTTCTAGAACTGGTCTTATTTCTCTAGCATATTGTCTTAGTACAAGCCACAGTACAAGCCATTATCACCTTTTGAGTGAACTTTCTTCTCAGCCTCCTAAATGCATTCCCTGCTATTTTTTGTATTCTCCCACAGTAGCTAGATAGCTAGATAGGTAAAGTAAAAGTACATCTGATCTCTCTCTCTCTCTCTCTCTCTCTCTCTCTCTCAATTATTGACTCCTTGTCTTGTCCTGCAATGCCCTACGTCATCTTACCTTGTGCCCCACCTACTCTCTACTCTAATCACAGTGACCTCTTTTCGGTTTCTGAAAAACTCCAGGCTCTTCCGTGCTCAAATTATTTTGCTTATGCTATTTTTTTCTGCTCAGAATGCTCTTTACCTAATTCTTTGCATGGCTGAATCTCTCTTCCTTTAGGTGTCAGTTTAAGTGTTACCTCAGAGAGGAATTCACTCAATCTATCAGCATTAATTTTTTTTAGAGAATTTAAAATTTTTATTATTAATTTATTTACTCAGTTCTGTCTCTCTCAGTAATCTATAAGCTCCATGTGGAAAAGCACCGCTTTCAGTTTCACACACTTTTGTCTGAATCCCCTATCAAAATGCCTGGTATTTAGTTAGCAAAAAAAAAGTATTTTTTCAAATAAGTGTATTTTTAAGTGAATGAATTATTATAATGGATATAAATTGATTTTCTAATTTTTAATCTAGTTGTCTATTAAGCTCTGAAGAAAGTCATAATTTTGTTTTTTTAATCCTCACCTGAGGATATTTTTCCATTGATTTTCAGAGAGAGTGGGAAAGAGAAGGAAAGACAGAGAGAAATATTGATGTGAGAGAAACACATCGATTGGTTGCCTCCTGCACATGCCCTGACCACGGCCTTGACCGGAATCGAACCCGGGACCCTTTGGTCTGCAGGCCCACGCTCTATCCACCGAGTCAAACCCGCTAGAGTGAAAATCATAATTTTCAATACTAAATGATAGAAGCAAGGATTGGATAGATTTAGCATTTAAAGTCAATGAAAACAAAAATAAGAGGCCAACCATTAAATATTTGTAATATGCATCAGCCCATGAGACAGGTTTTTTTTTGTTTGTTTTTGTAGGGTTTTTTTTGTGTGTGTATGTGGGTTCCCCCCCCCCCCTTAGGTGGCTTCCTTATGCAATTAAAATCCAGAAGTAAATACAAAATTTTATGGGGATTTTCTTTCCCAGTATCCTCAAGATGTCATTTGACATACTTCCATTTTTTAATTTAATTTATTTTTTTTTAATTTGAGCATCTAGGAAGATTTAAATTTTCATAGGATTATGGCGTGGAAATCTCTGTATTCATTGTTTCTTTAAAAAATTGTAATAGCATGATTAAATAGGCTAAGTGATAAGGATCTCTGATGACAGAATTCATACTTTTTGCTTTTGTATTTTGTAGTCTAGCTGGGATTCTCTTCAGCCAAAATTATGAATCATTTATTACAACCCAGCAAAGGGCCAAATGCAGCTCAACAAGGGCTGGTGCTTGGCTTTAGTCTAACTTGTAAAGTTATCACTTTTTAGCATGAAGCAATAAATCTGAAAGACAGCAAAACAGAAAAGATAAATAAGCAAGAAATCTTTTCTTCTCCCTTAAAAAAACAAAAGAAAATTTTGGATTTACTTTTCATAATTTTATATATTCTTATCTCAATAATCAAATATCAGTGAAAATATTTATATAAACACTAATCGACTAAATCATAGTTAAATGATCAGGAACCTCTATGATTAGCATGAAGAATCAAATACTGATTATACCATGATATTAGAAAACATATTAATAAACAGAAAATGTTATAAAATAAGTTTAAAACTGAAGACAAAAAATATTTGCTAAAAGTTGACTTTGAATAATAAATATTAATATTCACAAACATTTTACGTTAAAGCATCAGTCCAATTCTCTCCTTTTTTGCTCAGGAAGAAGATGGAAAATTTCCTCAGAAATTTCAAAATTCAGATACTAATTTCACATGTACCTGCAACTGCTGGCAACATAGCTTTCCCAAGAAGCAGCATCACACAGTGGAAAGAGACTTCTGAGTTAGCTCCACCTAAGTCTGAACATAAACCTGACTCACTGACTTTTGGGGATGATTATTATAAATGAGATACTATATGTAAAGTAGTCGGCACTTGGAGGTGCTCAACACATATTACTTCCTATGATGCTAGAGAAAAATAAAGAAATTAAATTTTATGAAAGGTTTGCTAGTTTTTCACAAAAATTCTCATATATGGTAGGCAAAGCTTATATATTCCCTGCAGAGCTGATAGTACTATCATTATTTCTACAAATTTGATATTGAGGTGACTAACTTGCATCCTGCACAATTAGTACACTGGGATGACAAGGGTTTCGACTTAGATCTTTAAAAAATTGTCTCTCCCCTTGCTTGGCACCTAAAGGCAAATCTTCTGTGATGTTAGAAACTGTCTACCAGGAAGAGCTCACATTGGTTTGAGCCATGGGGTCAAATCCATGAGATGGGATAGAAGACTGCTTAAAAGAAAGTAAGATTAAATCCAGAGAACAGTTATCAAGTAAAGCAATTCATTGAGGATCCATAATTTAAATGTGTCTTCACAGTCCTCCTTTCCTATTCCCAGGACTAGATCAGCAAGCCCCCAAGAAACAAATGACTTTGTAGAGAAGCCCAACCAAGTAAGACATATTTCTAAAGAATATGGACAAGGAGAAACTCGGATTTATCACTATTGCTATCAATAGTTGTTTATTTTTCCCTGTTTTTTTTTTAAATCCAATATATTAATGATGGTGAAAAATGGTAAAAGCTCTGGGTAGACTACAAAATAAACTATTTCAGTAATTCCCTCTAAATCAATACCCAAACTTGACGTTACCTTAAGTATCAGAGGATGAAACCAAGGTTGTATTAATTACTACTTTTAAAAATGGAGCCCACTGCCCTGACCGGTTGGCTCAGTGGATAGAGTGTCGGCCTGTGGACTGAAGGGTCCCAGGTTCAATTCCAGTCAAGGGCATATACCTTGGTTGCGGGCACATCCCCAGTGGGGAGTGTGCAGGAGGCAGCTGATCGATGTTTCTCTCTCATCGATGTTTCTAACTCTCTATCCCTCTCCCTTCCTCTCTGTAAAAAATCAATAAAATATATTTTAAAAAAATGGAGCCCACTGAAACCACCCACTGCAACACCTGGAATCAAGGTAACATACAAAATCAACTACAGACAGTTTGCCTTGTTTCCTCTCCATAGTATAAGAAGAAGAGTTGCATAAGAGCCTGGCTGACCCTTCGCTCCCAATGGGTGCTCATCAATTAGTTGTGGTGGTCAAAACTAATTGACTTGACTAGGAGCACATCATTTAAAATATTAAAATCTCTTCTTTTAAAGTTGATATTATGTCTCAAAAATAACATCCCACGTTCCAGAAGCTATCTGTTCTAAACATTACATGCAACTATCTGTTCTTAGCATTAAAATTTAGCTCATGAAGATCTTAAAACACTTGAGAGTATTTTATTTAATTTTACTCTCAAAATACTTTTTTCCAATCAATATTTGGCTAGCTTTAAGAAATCTGGCAATCATGTATTATTTGGTAATGATGATGACTGTCCCACTCACTCTCCCTCTGCCTTTGAAACCAAATCTGGAAAATATTTCTATTCAAAGTTTATTCCTTCTTAAAACATCTGGCTACTCCATTTTTACCTCCCTTCTCAATTAGGTTCAAAATGGATATAACCTGTGGTTATATGGTAACCATACTCATAAAATAAGCCAATGCAGTTATTGTAAGGATGAGATAACTAGTGGTACAGTAGAATAAAACAGCTGAAGCATAAACTGAATCAGAGAATCTAGGACCTGTGGTCAAAGTATATACAGTGATTGCTGATAATTCTTCATTTTTTTCTAAAGCCTTCATTATTGTTTGCTGTTTGAATAAAGTTCTTTTTTTTTCTAAAGCCTTCATTATTGTTTGCTGTTTGAATAAAGTACTCAATAGGATAAAAATAGGTTTCTTTTACAAATGTTTCCTGGTAGCCAAGATGCTGGATCTCAAAGCAATGAAATTGGGACATTTCCAGGAGAGGTGTTCGTAGGAGTACAGAAATTACAAAACAGATTAGAAGAGAATTCCAGAGCTCCTCCTATAGATATCTGGTATCTCTAACATCCTAGGAGTCTGGGAAAGAACTCATTTCAGGGAGGAAACAGTCATCCAGCACAGAAAACAGCACCATGTAGGGACACACAGGAGAACTCAGGGAGACAGAAGGAAAGGTAACATTGTGGTAAGATAACATCAAGCTTGGGTCTTAGCCAATGTTCAAATTGAGTATATCATTCAATGATGGAAAAAGCAAATGCGCCAGCAGAGATCCCTTAGATGTCAACATGAACACACACACACACACACACACACACACACACACACACACCAGGGAATTTTGAGTGAGAATGGGGAGCACCATTATGACACTTAAAGTTGGACTTTGTGAGGTGGCATGATGGATTATGTCTGTATCTTAGAGTGTTTGTTGTTATTTTTCTAAACTTTATTTTTTAAGAGCAGTTTAGCTTAACAGCATAGTTGAGAAACAGAGATTTCCTACTCCTACATATTCATTACTACTTTTAAAAATGGAGCCCACTGCCCTGACCGGTTTGGCTCAGTGGATAGAGTGTCGGCCTGCGGACTGAAGGGTCCCAGGTTCAATTCCAGTCAAGGGCATGTACCTTGGTTGTGGGCACATGCAAGGCTATTCATAGCCTCCCCATTATCAACATTTCCCACCAGGTGGTACATTTGCTAGAATTAATGAACCTACATTGACATATCATAATCACCCGAAGTCTATAATTTACCTTAGGATTCATGCTTAGTGTTATACATTCTATGGGTTTGGAAATTTGCTATTTCTTAGTTGTAACCACATTTTATTCTAATGATAGAATCCTTATAAATGGGAATTTTGTTTCTGTGAGTAAATTTCCTAGTTATCTTGCTGGGATTTGAGTCAACAAAATAGTGTAAAAAATAAACAAAACAAAGCACTCTAGGGCAGTGGTCGGCAAACTCATTAGTCAACAGAGCCAAATATCAACAGTACAATGATTGAAATTTCTTTTGAGAGCCAAATATTTTAAACTTAAACTATATAGGTAGGTACATTATTATTAACTTAATTAGGGTACTCCTAAGGCTTAGGAAGAGCCACACTCAAGGGGCCAAAGAGCCGCATGTGGCTTGCAAGCCGCAGTTTGCCGACCATGGCTCTAGGGTATAATTTCTAAGGATATCCCAGTACAAGGGTTACATCAAATTAGGTCACAGAGGTAACCTATAGAATTTGATCATTCATCTAGACTGTTATTTTTGCCCCATATATTGAGCACCCCACATATGAATGCCCTGGAACCATGGGCAGATGATATGTCCTGAATGAATACACCATGCTGTGCTCTCAAGAAGCTTCCTGATGGACAACGAGATAATGCTATTGAGAAAGATGGGAATTGAAGTTGCTACAATGACTCAATTGCCAAGTGACTCGCAGTTGTTCTAGACTGGGGAGAGGGCCATAGAAAGGAGGATAGAAGAAAACTCTTCATAGATGGCATGCCCCCCAATGTAAGATTTGAAAGCATCTGATAATAACAATAAAAGGTAATCATCTGAGTTACCCTTCAAATGAGACAATTATCTGACTTGCCAAATGTATCATTAACACAATTATAATTATACTAGAGGCTTGGTGCATGAAATTTGTGAACGGGAGAGAGAAGGGATCCCTCAGCTCAGCCTACACTCTCTTGTAATCTGAGACCCCTCAGGGGATGTCCAACTGCCGGTTTAGGCCTTCCCTCTCACAATCCGGGATCACTGGCTCCTAACCGCTTGCCTGCCTGATCACCCCTAACCACTCTGCATGCCTGCATCATCGCCCCTAACCACTCACCTGCCTGCCTCATCACCCCTAACCACTCTGCCTGCCTGCCTCATCACCCCTAACCACTCTGCCTGCCTGCCTCATCGCCCCTAACCACTCTGCATGCCTGCCTGATTGCCCCTAACCACTCTACCTTCCTGCCTAATCACCCCTAACCACTCTATCTGCCTGCCTGATCGCCCTTAACCACCTCTGCCTTGGCCCCAGCCACAGCAGCTTTATCCAGAATAATGTCCGGAAGGTTGTTCGGCTGTCTTGTCTAATTAGCATATTATACTTTTATTATTATAGATTTTACCAAACATCATGGTGATAGATGGTATAGCAAGGAATTATGCAACTGAGAAATGAACTAAACCGGGACCTCTGACATTTTATTATATAACTAGAGGCTCAGTGCTCAAAAATTTATGCACTCGGGGGGGTCCCTCAGCCCAGTCTGTGCCCTCTCTCAGTCTGGGACCCCTCGGGGGATGTCCACCTGCTGGCTTAGGCCCGCTCCCTGGGGGATCGGGCCTAAGCTGGCAGTCAGACATCCCTTTGGCAGCCTGGGAGCCCTCAGGGGATGTCCACTTGCCAGCGGGGACCAGACCTAAGCTGCAGTCGGACATCCTTAGTGCTGCTGAGGAGGCAGGAGAGGCTCCCGCCACCACCGCTGTGCTGGCAGCTATCAGCCTGGCTTGTGGCTGAGCAGAGCTCCCCCTGTGGGAGCGCACTGACCACCAGTGCATTGAGCATCTGCCCCCTGGTGGTCAGTGTGTGTCATAGTGACCAGTCATTCCCAGTGGTTCTGCTGTTAGGGTCAATTTGCATATTACCCTTTTATTATCTAGGATAGATGCCTGGTGCACGGGTGGGGGCCAGCTGGTTTGCCCAGAAGGATGTCCCGGATCAGGGTGGGGGTCCCGCTGGGGTGCCTGGCCAGCCTAGGTGAGGGGCTGAGGGCTGTTTGCAGGCTGGCCTCAGCCCCTTCAGGGTTTGGTGGGGGGTCCCGCTGGGGTGCCTGGCCAGCCTGGGTGAGGGGCTGAGGGCCGTTTTCAGGCTGGCCATGGCCGGCTGGAAGCAGGTATCTGGGATTTATTTATCTTCTATAATTGAAACTTTGTAGCCTTGAGCGAGCCGGCCAGGGCAGGTGGGAAGCTTGGCTTCCTCCATCGCCAGGGCAACCCCAGCCTGCTGTTCACTCCAGCTCTGTGGCCGCCGCCATCTTTGTGATGGAGTGAGGGAGTGATGGTTAATTTGCATATTACTCTTTTATTAGATAGGATGTTTAGCCCAACAGTCATGATACACACCTCTAAGCACAGTGCTAACTCAAGAACTTTTTAATCTAATTCAGATGCTGCAATGATAACTCCTCAAAATATTTTGTACACTAAGACTAGAATTCTACATTCTTTTGCTTTTATGGAATTGTGAATTGACATGTTCTCAATTTAAGGCATTCGCTATACCCCTATTTGATTGTTTTTCTAGGAGAGAGTGGACAGAACTCAGAGAAAACATGTGTAACAGGGCCATCTGTCTCTTCAGTCACTGATTAATGGCTCTACCCTTGGAAATTTTCAACCTTTTTGGAAAACTGCAATGACATAAATCTAGAATATGTTAGTAGGTACAAGATTTATGCTGTGCTTCCTTTTCTTTGTCATATTTGGATAAAACATCAAGACACTGTAAAATAAGAAAGTAAATGGAAATCTTGATTTAAAATAAGTGTCCTCTCTTTCCTCATTCTCCATTTCAGTTTTCTTCTAGTCACTCTCCCATAACAACATTTATATATATTGTGTGTCTATGAACTTGAAAACTGTATCATCAATCTATAAAGATTGATGATACAGTTTAATGGTTTTTGTACAACACATTTCAATGGATTGGGTGCTGTAATCAAACAAATAAGAACCTCTTGCTTCCCTAGAAATGCTAGTATAAATTAGACAATAGGAACACAACAGGCATTCTAATCACTACATAAACACTGACTAATGAATAATGTATATCTGTTTAAAAATGTTAGTAAATATGGGTTATGTGGGGGGGGGGATAAAAAGTGAACTGAAAAACCTTTTGACTATTAGAGTTAAAAGAGGCCTTTGAGACCATCAAGGTCAGCAGCCTCATTGTATAGAAGGGAAAACCAGAGCACAGTTTCAGAGGTGGGTGTAGAGGAAGAAAATCATGAATTGCCTCCCATTGGCAGAGTAAGACTGTTTATAGGTCAGATTTCTGAATGCTCAGAGCAGAAAAGATTGAGCTCTCTGTCCAAATGATCAGATAAATTATTAACCTGAAAACAACAAGGATTTTGCAAATGGGAACAAATTTCCCTTGCAAACACAGAAAAGAGCCTCAGGAATGGATTCTAAGAATTCCTTATGGTTATACTAATGCTGTTAGGTTTCAAAAAAGATATTCCTGATTTCTGGGTTAAAGGATGAAGCTACACAGCAACCTTACCTCCAAACACCAGGTTTTTCTCCTTTTTTGAATGGTCATAAGCCATCAAAAGTAAAGACCATGAAAGTCAATTTTCAAAAGTCCAACTCAATGTAACTGGGGGCAGATGATACCCAAATGTCCTATTTTATTCTAAATGTTATGTGTAGCCAAACAAGGAGTAATATAAAGTTAACACATTTCTTCTGACCCAAAGGTAAAGTACATTCTTAAAATATAAACTCTAATTTCCAAATATTGTAAATAAAAGGGGGGCATCTGTAATACTTTCAACAATAAAGATACATTTTTAAAAATCTGAAGAGAATGTGTAACATGGAGATGTTGAAAAAGGTTTGGCTTTATTTTGGAAAGTCTGTCACCAATTTATTTCCACAGGTAGTCATCAGCATTGATATTGACAATGCCTTCCCTAAAATATCCAATGTGGAGTTCTGCATACCGGGTGTACTCAATAAAGCTTGCTCATCAAGTCACTGACTCACTAACAGATCTGCCACTGTTTTGTGTCATCAATTTAAAACATCTTTATTTGAAAGTAATTTATGGATACCCATGGTCCTTGAAAACGAAAATCATACCATATCGTTTTCAGTTTTCATCATCTTGATTTCCTTTCTCATAAACATTCAAATGATAAGGTAGACTACCAGAACTGTCACAGCTACATTACAGTCTCCTTTCATCTCTCTCACACAAGATATCCCTTCTTTATTTATTGCTGCTGTTTTGACATAAATAGAAAGCCCTATAATTTGAATGTTTAATCTAGTAAAAATTTCATTCCTTGTTGAAAGCCTTGGTTGATCAAGATACTCCAGTAATAATATCAGTGCATCTACATAATTAAATCATTAACATCATGTGCTAAAGGCTATGGGACAACAGTGAGCACCCTGTCCCATTAAAATGTAGGAATCACATGTAATTAGTTTTATTTAGTTCTCTGCAAAATATAAAATGTTCAACCTACCTGTGTTTTATATTTAAGAAACTAAAGGTTTTTATTTATGGAAGCTATGTGGTCTGTTTACTACAAGAAGTTTACAGTAGAGAGAACACAGTATAAATATGCCAATGGATATGAAATAGAAACCTTTGGTATAGAAGCAATAGAAATGAAAATTCTCAGTCACCTAAAATGAACTAATTATTGAATTCATTTCTGATTAATTGGCATTTAAGGCAAACCCTCACTTGTGCTTCAAGACCCAGATCAGATGGCACCCGCTCAGTGAAACCTCTCCTGAGGCCCGAAGGGCCAGCAGCTCTTTTCTCTTCTAGAGCTCTCCTAGCCTTTTATACTTTTGCTAATGTGAGTACTTAACATGGCATTGCAATACTTTGTTTATAAATCCTCCTTTAGACATATGGTCAACTCTAAACTTGTCAAAGTCAGTAACCCCTGCCTTTCTTTGGTTCAGTATTTAGCATGTGTTGTTACATCACTATTTAGCCCCCTCTGGTGAACTGTTTCTCCTGCTCTATGGAAAGGTTGGCAACTTTCTCATTATCTTTAGAGTTTTGAAATACCACATATAGGCTGATTGTTTCTGTCTGAAGACTTGCACTACCGTTCTTTGATTAGGACAAATTTTCTTTTTCTAATATTAAATCATTTATACAACTCAATTTTCCTATACTCTTTTTCTAAAACGTCTAGAAAGATATTAGAGCTCCTGAATTGATTTCCAATGACTCATTATTTCACTCACTTTTTTTTTACTTTTTTATTCTATGTTTTGTCCATTTATCAACTTTTCCAGAATAGATCATTAATTTGGTATGTTTGATTTTCTTTATAAATTTTCAGAAAATATGTTTTTCATTCTAAAATTTTTGCTTGTTTTTAGTAGTAGTCTGTCTTTCCTTTTTTTCTTTTTAAATTATTTAACCAATAAAATCTTACTGCGAATGTGATTAGAATATTTTTCAAGTTCTCTTATGTTCATTGAACTATTTCTTTCTCCTCTGTAGTCAACTGTTCTGTTTCCTTAGCTTATCTCTTTTCATTTAGGTTGTTGGTTTTCTTAACCACTCTGATGATCTTTAGTGGGAGATTTATATTTATGAGTAAAGAACTTGACTGATGATTAAAGGTAGATGTTACACTCTCTCTTTGTACAAATGGATCTATTTCCCCAAAAGGCCTTTCCATGGAATGAGCAGGCTGCTTCCCTGTCTGTGTAAATCGGTGAGAACATGTCAACTGGTACGCTGTGTGGCAATAGAAATGAAGATTCTGTCACTTTGGGAAGTTCGGCCAGGGGGTAAGCAGGCAGGCTGCCCACATGCCAAATTTACAAGAATATTACTCTGAGAATGACTTCAGAATGTTTTCCTGCTGGTCTGAGAGGTCTTTCCTTTTATATTCCCTCAGCATGATTGTAGAGTTTTGACGCACTTTGAAAGTCATCTTTGCTTCTATCTCCGATCACAAATGTCACACTGAATTGCTAGCCCATCCTATGAAGTCTATTTAATTTCTTCAGAAAATAAGTTCTCTGGCTTAAACTAGGGAAGAAATGTCACTGCCGGCAGTCACTCTGTGGGAAGGTGGTGAAGGGTCACATTGGTCCAGTTAGCCTACACACAGATTTTTCAATAAGTATCCTGATTACTTTTTCATAACTCTCCCAGACCCCACATCCTATTGACTGAACTGGAGTTTTTCCCAACATAGTCAAGGTGTTCCCTATGACTGTATTGGATTGATTTCCCATGCTTTCTTCTCGTCTGGAATATTTGTAATAGGATCCCATTCTGCAGAAATCATTCACAATTTCAATTGTGCTAATCATTTATTTGCAATGCTCTTATGGACTCCCATCCACCCTTCCCATGAAACAGCTTTGTTGTTTCAAAGGTAAACCCACTTTCTATGTTCACCGTCATTGAACAAAGGGCTCTGTGAGTTTGGATTGGCGGTTGAATTTAGATTTAGTTCTTCATTTGGACTATGGACTTCCAAAGATAACAAGCATTTGCTAATCTGTTTGTTTAACTTATTTTCTATTCTTTAGAATATTTCACATGTCTAATTATTAATCTTTAGAAAGGTTCTACTTTTGTTCAGAAAATTACAAAAGCCAGACTCAAGAAATTATCTTTTGGCTTTCAATAGCCCTCAAAAATGTGAAGGTCTGTTGAATTCAGGCTCAGGGATGAATCTGATACCTGAGTCCCAGGTTTCAATATAGCTGTGAACATTAAAGGGATAAAAATGCCCTTGATACATATCTTTTAATAACAATAAACGTAGGCTTCTTAAATGTTTTTTTTAAATCTTCTAATCAGTTTCAAAAGTATATTTAAAGTTCAAGTAAAACCTAAATAATTGAAATTATGTATAATATCTCATAATATATTATGTAAATATGATATATTTTTAAATTGTTTTATGTTTATATAACAATTGGTCTAAGTAAAAATCAAAAGTAGTTCTCAATTTTGTTTTTGATTCCTTTATCACCTTTGATAAAAATTATCTAAGAATTTGGTTTAACTCATCTTCCCCTAAAGTCACTGGCCATATGTTCATTTAATCTCACAATTACAGGCAGTCTTCTATTACTTTGCATTCAGTGAGAATGAGAGGCACTGACCTTCTCAGGTTGCTCTGAAATCACAAGAAGTGCCCTTTGAAAAGACAGTAGCTCTAGCTTTCCTCTCTTATCAGGTATTTAGCTTCAATATTTTTTAGAAATTCTAATGATAAATTACATTTTCTGTTTCCATTGTGTCATTTCATCTTGAGTCAGAAAAGAACGTGAGGGAATTTTTCTGTTTCCTATTGAATTTTATTTCATTAAAGTTTTTTAATAGGAAAAATCAATATTATTTTTCAAAAATTTCCGAGATTTTTCTTTCCTTCTGTTTCTAGCATTCATTAAACCACATTTCACATACCTCAAAATATACTTTAAATATTATCTAAGTACATATTCACTGTGCAATCAGATCTAACCTGCTACAATCAACTAGTTAAAAAAATTAAATGTGTGTCATTAATATGAAAAAGGCAATATACAGATCAGATAATATATTTATTTCTCAAGTAATCCATTTCACTGAATAAATTAAGGCAAAATGCAAGTGAATGCAAAGAACAATACTAAATATAAAAGTATTTGCATGTAAAATGTGGAATTAAGGGCTTAGGTGGATTAATGTGGGCTAAAATAGACTTAGCATCAATACTGAAGTGGGGACACTTTTTCTTTAATAGGTAATTTTTAGTTTTTAGTATATGGGAACTTGATTTTATTTGAATAATCAAGCTAAAGATAGCTCACAAAATCAAATTTAGAGGGTTGTGAATAAAATCACTGTATGGGAACATAATCATTTACTCTGAAAATATATCATTGCTGAATAGATCACAGTACTCCTATAAATTTAGCATGTTCTCTTCCCAAAGGTTAAAAGGAAAGTCAAAGTGCTGCTACATGAATATAGATTCAAATTAAAGCAACAGTGTAATATTAATAATGTCTTACAAGGACTTAATAAATACTGAATAAATGCTTGCTAAAAATAACAAATTAAATAAATTATTAACGGGTGATATTATCATATTATAATAGCCTGATGTAGTTACTTTAACTATACTATTGTCCCTCCTAAGGGAATTAAAACTAACATTGTATTCTATTTACTTACTTACTTACTTATGTGGTTTCTTTTCTTATTAATCTATGAGACCCCTGAGAGCATGGACTTTGTCCTGTTTAGTTCTATATCACCTCTGCCCAGCAAAGTACCTGACATTATTAGATGCTCAGTACTTTTAAATTTAATTAAAATTAAATATTTATGTTGCTCAATAGCCTCTTCTATCTCAGAAGTTTAGGTAAATTCCTAGCTCTAGGGGACATAGAGTTTTAAAGATGAGATTTACTGGGAGAAGACCCTAGATATGCTAACTTCATAAAGCTCCCCATTATAAAAAATGGCACCTCTCAGAATACATCTACATGAGACTTATGCACAATTGTTATTGCCTGGTAGATCTGACCACATTCTCTGTTGTGTGAGGTGTATTTATTTTCCTCTGTAAAAATTCTTATTCAGTTCCTTCCCTGTTCTTGCCATGTTTTTACTGCAACATGTGACCTTGACTTTGCATTTCTCATGACCATCATCCAACCACTGGAAACAGCTGCTATCTACCTCAACTTTACTCCCATTCCAGAATTTCTATTTATTTATGTATTTATTTACTTATTTACATGGTACCACCATTCAGTGTATGTGCTCAACTATACCAATTTGACTGTCAATGTCCAAACAAAAAAGTGGTTCCATAAGCTTTCCAGCAGCTCTCTGCTCTTCCCATTTATGGCATCCACATGGGCCTTATTAGCAATATTAATATTAAAAATAGCTAACATTCACTGAGCACATATACATTTATCCCTTCCTGCCTTTTCAAATGTCTATCTCTCCAACAAAACTCCATGTAAAAAAAATATCTCAATATTTGATGAATAATTCATTAAATCAATGAATACATTTTTCAAATAAAATAAGTCAATAAATTAAGCAAGCTGTAAATTCTTGGCTAAGCCTCTGACTTGGACAAAGCTGCCTTGTTTTCTATCTCCTATTTTCACAGCACTGAGAAAACTAACTTCTTATTTTTTATTTTTCTAGATTTCGGGCAAGACTACTTTCTGTTTTGATATATTCAATGTGCTGATAGATTTTCTTATAGTGGACATCCCAATGGCATTGGGGAAAGTACTTAGTTTCACTGGCAACACTTTTATAACTGTACTTTGTAGATTTCTTCTGATTTTGATATTAATGTCACTAAGAACTTTTGTCTTTGGTATGACAGCCAGAACAAGCTGAATAAGCTATTAAATTACCATTATTGTTGTTTTTAATACACTAGAGAGCTGAGGAGGCAAAGAACCCTAGCTGAACTACATTTCAAAAGTGACAAGTCTTTCACAGGAGAGAAGAGACACATGCCTGCTCTCATTTCTGGTGAGGAGCAGAAATCTGCCATTGAAGGATATAAAGAGGAAGAAACCGGCCCAAAATTGAATGAACCCCTAGGACTATGGGCTGGCTGGCATGACAGATACCATTCCAAGAAGACCCATTCAGAAAGCAAATTTGCACTCATCCAAAGACTCTTGCCCACAGGTCTTCATATGAATTATATTAAGGCCGCAGAAGGGCTGAGAGAGCCTCCAGGGTGTGCGGGCCATCCTGAAACTCAGGTAGGCACCTTCAAAAAGCTGGAGGTTCGAGGAGCGGAGAGAAATCTTTCCAAGGTATTCCATTCTTGACAGTTTGCAGTTACCCTCCCAAAGCTAATGGCAGAGTGGGAGGACAGAGACAGATTATCTATAATGCAGCTGAACTGTAAACTAGAGACAAAATTCCCAGGGTTCAGAAAGCCAGTGACTTTTTTAAAACAAAGAGATCTTTGGCATGCCGATATTCAGATATTAGAATTATCAAAGAGGGATTATAAAATAATTATAACAAAAGTGGAAAAATAGACCACATGTGTGAAGAGATGAGGATTTTAGTGGAGAAATGAAAACTCTGAAAAGAAACTAAAAGAGAATGATATAAATGTAAAATGTTATCAGAAATGAAGAGTGCATTAGATGGGATTAATAATTGAGCACAGAGGAAAAGATTAGTTCCCTGAAAGTCAGGACAACAGAAAAATCCATACTGGAACATAAAGAGAAAAAAATACCAGGACATTCACTATCGGTAGTCAATAGTAAGCAGTCAATATTCATGTAAAAGTAGTTCCAAGAGAAGAGAAAATGGAAGAAATATTTTTAAAAACATTGGATGAGAACTTTCCACATTTTAAGAAAAGCATCCTCCCAAAGATATCAGAAGCTCAATAAAACCAAAACAGAACAAATCCCAAGAAAAATCACATCTAGACACATCATAAACACAATGCTGAAAGTCAAAGATAAAGAACAAATCTTAAAAGCAGCCTGAAGAAAAAAGATACATTACATGGACAACAACAACAACATGGTTAATTTCTGACTTTTCATCAGAAAAAAAGAGGCCAAAAAAATGTAACTGCACTTTTAAATTTCTGAAAGAAAGAAAAATCAACCTAGAATTTTATATTCAATAAAATATATCTTTAATAATACAAGAGAAATAGTTTCAGACTGACAAAAATCTGATATAATTTGTCTCTAGCATACCTGTACTGTAAAAAATACTAAAAAAAAAGAAAGAAAATAATAGATGGAACCTGATCTGCAGGAAGGAGGAGCATCAGAAACAGAAAATACTGGGGTAAAATAAAATACTGGGGTAAAGATATTTTTCTTTAAAATATATATTATTAAATATTTTTTATAAAATATATACAGACATATATTTTAAAATAAATTCGAGCACAAAAATTGGGATTATACTGTTTAAGATTCATGAAAAAGTATATAACTATTTGAAGGTAGACTGTGATAAATTAAAGATATATATTACTATTATAGAGTAACCACCAAGCACACACACACACACACACACACACACTCACTCACACACGCACACAAAGAAGTATATATAAAAATCCAAAAAGGAAGTAAAACTAAATATGAAAAATATTTAATTTATCCAAAGCAAGACAAGAAAGAAGAAACACATATTAAAAGCTATGTAAATAGAAAACAAATAGCAGTGTTATATTTTTAAACCTTATATGATCAATACTTGTCAGACTGAAAATAAAAGCAAGCCCCAGTAGGTGATATTTATAAGAAACATGATCAACATAAAGACACAGTAAGTGGTGAAAGTAAAGGAATAGAAAAAGATATACAGTTAAACACCAAGCATATTATATCTGCTACGGCTTTATTATTATTAGACAAAGAAGACTTCAAGACAAAGAGCAGGTAAGTGAAAATAAAGAGGAATATTCCAAAATGAAAAAAGAATAAGCCCATCAAGAAGACAACAATCTTTTTTTAAAATTTTTATTGATTTTTTACAGAGAGGAAGGGAGAGGGATACAGAGTTAGAAACATCAATCAGCTGCCTCCTGCACACGCCCTACTGGGGATGTGCCCACAACCAAGGTACATGCCCTTGACCGGAATCGAACCTGGGACCCTTGAGTCCGCAGTCTGACGCTCTATCCACTGAGCCAAACCAGTTAGGGAAAGAAGACAACAATCTTAAAGGTGCCTGCAATTAATAGAACATTTGAACAATTCTAAATACTAACTCAAACTCAATGACACTTACAGAACATTACACTCAATATACATTATTTTAAAGTGCACATAAAACATTGATAATAGATTATATTATTCTGAGCCATAAAACATATCTCAAATATAAAATAACTAAAATTATGTATAGTTTTCAGCCACACAAGCATTAAATTCACAAGTTGTCTTGATTTGGAAAACTTCCAAAATATTTTAAAATTAAGCCATATATATTAAATATGCACCAAAAAAACACAAGAAAATTAGACAACTAAAAACAATATTTTTAACTAAAAGAATGTTTACATTTAAAAATTTAGGGCAAAAAAGAGAAAATTAGACCTCAAGTAAGAAGACGAAAGAAAACAACAAAAATAAGAGAAGAAATCAATGAAATAGAAAACATACAAATAACAAAGAAAATTAACAAAACCAAAGCTTACTTAATTGAAAAGACTAATTAAACAGACTAATCTTTTGACTGATCAAGAAAAATATAGTATAGATAGCACAAACTATCTATCTAAGGGAAATAGGGAGGATTATTGCTACAGATTCTAGTAGATAAATTTTCCATCCTGAATAAAATGTACAAATTCCTTTAAAGACACAAATTATCATACCTATTATGAAAATAAATTTACAAATTCCTTTAAAGACACAAATTATCATACCTATTATGAAAATAAATTTTTAAAAATCTAAAGAAACTTATATCTGCTAAAGAAATTAAATTTATAGTTAAAAACTTTTCCACAATGAACACTATAGGCCCAGAAGACTTCACTGCAAAATTTTATCACATATTTGAGAAAGAAATAATACAAATCCTATGTAAGTTCTTTCACACAAAAGAATAGGAAAGGATATTTCCCAGCCCCTTTTAGAATATTAGTATTATCCTAATTTCAAAAGTTACCAAAAGAACTATAGACTAATATTCCTCATAAATACTGATGCAAAATTCTTAAAGTATGATTAGCACATCAAAATCAGCAGCACATATAAAAAACAATACTTCATTATCTAGTGGGGAATATTCCATGAATGCAAAATTGGTTTAATATTCAAAATTCAATCAGTTTAAATTACTACTTTACATACAATAAAGGAGAAATTAGAATTACCTTTACAGATAAAAGAGCGGTAATAGGATTATTTTAATAGATGCACAAAAGTATATGACAAAATTCAAGACTCTTCTTTGATAAAAATTTTTAACAAACTAGAAAAGAAAGGAACTTTTTCAATATGATATAGGTTATCTATAAAAAGCATATAGCTAACAGCAAACTCAATGGTGAAGTATTATGTTAGATCCTTTTCCTCTAAAATTGGGACAGGACAAAGATTCTCCATTCCTGTCCATGTGCAAAAGAAAGAAATAAAAGTAAAATCTGTGAGATAGGAAGAAGTTAGACTCTCATTATTTACTGATGACTTGATTCTGTATGTTGAAAATGTTATGTAATTACTAAAATACTACTGAGTAAATTGTACCTTTATATGCTAACAACAAACATTTGGAAAAGAAAACTCTTTTAAATGCTATTTATTATAGTATCAAAACCCTCACATATATAAAAATAAATCAAATAAAATATGTACAATACTTCCACATTAAAAACTATAAAGTAATACTAAAATAAATTAAAGAATACTTAAATAAAGAGATAATTGGTCAGTAGAATACAATAATTATAAAACTAGATTCACATATGTATGGTCAAATGACTTTCAACCAAGGTATCAAGTAAATTCAATGGAAATAGGAAGCTCTCTTTTTACCCAGCTTTACTGAGGTATAATTGACAAATAAAATTGCAAGCTATTTAAAATGTACAATGATATTTTGAAAAGATTCCCACATCCATTACAATGAACACATCCATTACCTTGCATATTTACCTTTTTGTGGTGAAGTTCATTTGAGTTCTGTTCTCTTAGCAATTCTCAATTATATAATCCTATATAATAAAGTGCTAATATGCTAATTAGACTGAACAGCAGGATGACCATCCAGACGACTGTCTGGATGACCTTCCAGACGAAGCCAGGGCTGTGAGGGCTGAGCCCCTTGCACAAATTTCGTGCATCAGGCCTCTAGTCCTATCTAATAATAGAGAAAAATGGTAATTAACCATAACTTCACTACGCTTCCCATTGGCTAATCAGCGAGATATGCAAATTAACTGCCAACCAAGATGGCGGCCAGTAGCCAGGCAGCTGAAGTGACCAGGAGGCTTGATTGCTCCAGTGACGGAGGAAGCCAAGGTTCCCCGCCTGCCGCCACCCAGCTCTGAGCTGCTCTCTAAGCAACTATGTTGCAAATATAGAAGCTAAAAAAAACCCAGAAACCTGCTTTCAGCCTGACGGGATCTCAAAGCTGGAGTCGCAACAAAGTTTCAAATACAGAAGGTAAACAAAGCCCAGAAACCTGCTTTCAGCAGCCGAGGTCTCAGAGCTGGAGCCAAGCCTCAGAGCTAAAGCCGGCTCTCAGCTCCAGTGACAGCCATAGAAGGTAAATAAATCCCAGAATAAAAAAAAAAAAAAAGAAAAAAAGGAGAGGTTGGGAGCTTCAGTCGCCCGCCAGCCTGAAAACGGCCCTCAGCCCCTCACCCAGACTGACCAGGCACCCCAGTGGGGACCCCCACCCTGAAGGGGGTGTGACCAGCTGCAAACAGCCATCATCCCCTCATCCAGGCTGGCCAGGCACCCAAGCGCGACCCCCACCCTGATCCAGGACACCCTTCAGGGCAAACCAGCCGGCCCCCACCCGTGCACCAGGCCTCTATCCTATATAGTAAAAGGGTAATAGGCCTCCCAGCACTGGGATCAGCAGAGCCGTGAGGCCTCACTGCCCCTGTGTCAAGCAGAGCTGCAAGGCCTCCCAGCACTGGGATCAGCGGAGCAATGAGGCCTCCTAGCACCGGGATCAGCTGAGCAGCAAGGCCTCACTGCCCCGGTGTCAAGCGGAGCCGTGAGGCCTCCCAGCAATGGATCAGTGGAGCCGCGAGGCCTCCTGGCCCCTGGAGCAGCATGACAGGGGGGCAGCACCCAATCTCCCCTGATGGGCCTTGCTCTGTGTCTTATAGGGGGGAGCTCCCAAACCCCCTGATTGGCCCTGCTCTGTGTGTGACAGGGTGCGGCGCCCCAAACCCCCATGGGCCCGCTCTGTGTGACAGGGGGGGGCGCCCCAACCCCCCAATCAGCCCTACCCTGAGTGTGACTGAGGGTGGCATCGCAACCTTCTGATCCGCCCTGCTCTGTGCATGACAGGGGGCGGCGCCCCAACTCCTCAATCAGCCCTGCTCTGAGCCCGACCAGGGGCTGCGGGACAGGCACCTAGGGATTGGGCCTGCCCTCTGCCACTCGGGAGAGGGCCTAAGCCAGCAGGTCGTTATCTCCCGAGGGGTCCCAGACTGTGAGAGGGCACAGGCCGGGCTGAGGGATACCGCCCCTCCGCCCCTGCCAGTGCACAAATTTTTGTGCACCGGGCCTCTAGTTATACAATAATAGCCAACATGTTATACATTAGATTCTCATACCTTGTTCATTTTATAACTGCACCCTTTACCAACCTTTCCCTAATCCCCAATTCACCAGCCCTCAGCAATCATTTTCCTCCTTTCTTTTGCTAGAAGTGAAACTTAATTTTTTTAGATTCCACATATAAGTGCAACCATGCAGTATCTGTCTAACAAATAGTGCTAGAACAACTGAATCATCAATAGAAAAAGAAAATGAATCACAACCCCTATCTCATTCCAGACATAAAAAATTCAAAATGTGTCATACTGGCAGCTGACTTAGAATTGGTGCAAATAAAAGAATCCAACTATTTAATTAAAATAAAACAAGATGTCCACTTCTAACCAACGTGAAGTGAGAGGATCCAAATTTACTCTCCCAATTGATCACCCCAAACAAACAAAATATATGAAACAGCAGTTTTGAAGGCACTCTGCATTAGCTAGGGAAGAACAGCAATTCCTGAGAAAAGGAAATGAGCCAGCTGCACCCTAGAGTTGCTGCAGCTTACAGCCTTGAGACAGCGCCCAAGGTGCAGCACAGTGTAGGGGAACTCCTTCAGCACTATACAGACTTCCTGTGAGGAAACCAAGGAGGCTACAGTTCACAGGACAGAGTACAGGAAAGTAGGAATGTAAGAATCAATATGATGAAAGTTATGAAACATTTACCATGACTTGTTATTTCCCTCATTCAACAAATCCTGTTTATGTTCTTTTCTTCATATTGACCAAATCTTGGGTTATTTATTACTCTTTGAAATTTTAATAAGGCTCAAAATTGCTTGGTTGAGAATGGTTAATGTGGGTTACTTAGTGTAGATTATTTTTACTTTAGGATAGCAAATGACTAAATGAGAGTTGGTCATCACAAATACTTGTGATAATCTTCAGAGTACTGGCCCTTCACTGTGTTCTGTCCTCAACCAGAGGAAGAGAAATTACATGGTATTCATCACAGCTGCTTTATTTCACCCTCAGACAGACTGAATTTTAGCAATGGATGAAATAGTTTTTACTGACAAAATATTTTTTACTACTTGGGCTGGAAACTTCAGATGGAATATGATAAACACCCACGCACTGTTTCCAGGCTACTTGCAGATTACAATGTCACATACGTTTGAGAGTAAAAAGACTCACTCGGTGGCTTTTGCTTTTTATCTTCATATTTCCTACTCTTGTAAATGATGTACATGTGACTACAGCTAAGTTGCACTTTAAATTGAGATTATGACAGCTATATCATATGTCTTTATAAAATGAATACTACATTGTTTATACATATCTCTTTAGATCATATGGGGAAAAGTATATGATATGAGAATTTACTGCTTTTTACTTATAGAAATCATGACTTCAACTACATGAGTACATTTTTAAAATCCTAACCCCAAAGATATGTTTTTTGTATTTTTTTTATTGATTTGAGAGAAGAAGAAGAAGAACAACAACAACAACAACAACAACAACAACAACAACAACAACAGAGAAATATCAATGTGAGACAGAAACATTGATGGGTTGCCTCCTTTTGCATCCCAACCTGGGATCAAACCTACAACCTATGCATGTGCTCTGACTGGGAATTGAACCCGCAAACTTTTTTTTTTGTACAGGAGGAGACTAACCAACTGAGCCACCCAGCCAGGGCTACAAGTGCATTTGTATCCAGTGGACTTTCTAAATGATTGAACAGAAAATAGAGAACATTATGTCCATCCACCTCAAACATATTCTTTTAGTTTTAAACGTGTTATTAAGAGATTTGTGATTAAAGAAACTAGGAAACAAACCAAAACTAAAAGCCAAGGTGATGTGTAACAGACAACAGAAAGAATTTATCAACTTCAGGTCAGCATTTAGCCATAAGGATGCAGAAAGCCCACAGGAGGAGAGGCTTAGGAAGCTGAAAATGGGACAAGTATTAAAGGAGAAGAAACCACTAGGCCATGCTGGAATCCAAGATACAGGTGGAAGCTTCATGAGGACTATTAATACAATCCAGTGGGAAAGTAGTATAAGGACTTGTCCTATTTTCTCTAAACCATAAATATCTGCCTGACCCTTGAAACTACCCTTTATTCAAGGAGTAGGGCTTCTAAAAGCCCTTTGTATTTAAGCCTACAGTGTCTAAGAGGGGTTTCACCTTATAGACCCCTTTTGCATCGTCACAAAATAGGTGTGTACTCATTTGAGTCCTTTGAAGTTTTAAAACAAAGCACACTTTTCTCCTTCTTGTTCATATATTGTCTTTGGCCATGGTTTTTCTCAAAATAAACTACACCATCTGTATGAAAGGTAATATCTCTTGATGAGGATCACAGGAAAACTGGCCTTGAGCCTGAAGCACCCTAGTTTTCCAGAAAAAAAAATCATCATCAGTTCTTTCATCTCTACCTCCTCAAACAGTCTTATCCTCTGTTGGGATAGCATTTAGTCAATAAGCACTCCCTATTGATGCTGATCTTCCTAGCCACATTAAACATTTTTTAAAAGGGAATGTGTTCTTAATTTCATCTATAACTATTCCTTATCTTTTGCTGAGTATCAATGACTGCACAGATAACATTCATCAAATGTTGAATGACTTGTTCTTTGTTCCTTTGAATTTTTCCTGCAGTCCAATAACTTCTTCCTTCCAGTGCCTCATTTGTTGTTTCCATCAAAATCATAATGCCTCTCCCTAAAACGCTCCTTGTTTTTGCATTGGTTGATCTTGATGGAATTAATAATGGCCAACATCTCAAAACTAAGGGCAAATCTGACAAAATCATAGTAATCTCTGCGGTCTACATGTATGTGTCCCTAAAATTCACATGTTGAATTCCTAATGGCCGAGGTAATGGAGTTCAGAGGTGGGATTTTCAAAGGTAATTAGGTCATGAGGGCAGAGCCTTCATGAATGGGATTTACAGAAGAGGTTTCAGAGAGATCTCATGCCCTTCCCACTATGTGAAGAGACAGCAGGAAGTAAGCAATCTACAACCTGGGAGAGGGCCTTCACCACAACCTGACCATGGTGGGGCCTGATCTTGTTCTTCAAGCCTCCAGAACTGTGCAAAATAAATGTGTTGTTTCTAAGGTACCCAGCTTGTGGTTCTTTGTCACAGTAACTTTAATAAACCAAGACAGTGATCTAGTAAAAATGTGAGGACAAGGATTAAAACATTCATACTTCACTGCTCATGCCAACCTTCAGGGTAGCCAGTATTGAATGACTATTTTTTTGAACTATATATAAGTTGAAAGATGTTATACAGAAATCACAAAACTGTAGGCAGTTGCTTTCTCTCCATCACTTTATCAGATTGTGAGTCACATGAGGGCAGCATACATATTTAATGTCTTCAATATGTCCCATAATAACTGTTCCATATAGTAATTCCTATGGTGTATTTTTTAACTCAACAAAGCAAATTCATAAAGGAATGCAAACATTCCTTAAAGCTACATTTACCTATCTGGGATTGAACAGTGTAATTATCTGGGAAAATTTGTTCAAGCTTACATATTCCATCTTCTCTACACTAAATATGTATTATTTGAAAAAATTCTGATATTTGTTTCTGACTTAGAATCATAGCAGCAAAAGATTCAGCTTGATTTTTTTGTTATTTTTACTGTGTTACAATCTCAACGGCAACAAAGAAATAAGTACACATATATGGATGTATTTATACACATAATATACACAGATATATATTTATAGATAGATAGATAGATAGATAGATAGATAGACAGACAGACAGACAGGTGAGACATTTGATCTGGCCTTAAATCCAAGAAACAATAATGTGAGATAGCAAATGGAAAAAAATATTAAACATTTTTGAATGTGTACAAAGATTATTTAATTATAATAGAAAGAAAAACAAAAATAAAAAACGGCTATTTGAAAGTATCACATAGGCTAATGAGTCAATAAAGGTTTTATGCTAATGTTCTTATCATAGAGACACTTCTATGTGTTGCCCTTCAACATTTTTAAATTAATATAAGGCAGATAATTTACTATATTTTTCAAGAAAATTTTTGGGCTATAAAGACATATTTTTATCTCAAAACATTTTAACAATAAAACATTAAAACTGTATTTATATCTATTTTCAGTTTTAATTCTGTAGCCCCAAAGATGGCCTTAAGTACAATAAAAGAAAATGAGAGAATTAGAGTCCCTACAATTATTTTTAGATTAGCAAGAAAATTATAAGCCATATCTCTCAAACATATTAAATTGAATCCTATATAATAAAAGGCTAATATGCAAATTAACCGAACAGAGGAACAACTGGTCGCTATGACGCACACTGACCACGAGGGGGCAGATGCTCAATGCAGGAGCTGCCCCCTGGTGGTCAGTGCGCTCCCACAGGGGGAGCAGGGGATGTCCGATTGCCAGCTTAGGCTCACTCCCCACGGGGACATCCCCTGAGAGGTCCCAGACTGTGAGAGGGTGCAGGACGGGCTGAGGGACCCTTCCTCCCCCAGTGCACGAATGTCATGCACCAGGCCTCTAGTAAGAAAATAAGTTATTTATACTTAGTATCAATCTTCATTAAAAAAAGATAATAGACAGCTGTAGTAATACACTCAGAATTAAGTAAATATATGTATTTGGTTAAAATACTCCCGGGATCATCCCAACAGCATTAGTTCTCAACTGCTGCATAGTAAATTACCCCAAATTTAGCAACTTAAAAATAATAGACATTTATTATTTAGTTTAAGTGGATTAGAAATCCAGGTACAGATGGCAGGGCTCAGGTTTCTCATGGCCTGTGGTTACAACTGAATTTGGTAAGGAAGTGTTGGGAATCATCAACTTTAAAGCTTATTCAAGTGGTTGTCGTGGGCTTTGGTTCCTCCTCATGAAGGTTTTTCCATAGGGCTGCCTCATGACTTACCGCTATGGTTCAGGAGTGAATGAGAGAGCCCAAGCACCCGCAAGAAGGAAGCCACAATCTTTTATAACCCAATCTTGGAAGTGGCATACCCTCACTTCTGCTGTATTCTATTCACTAGAAGCAAGTCACTAAATTAAACCTACACTAATCCCTGAGAATTACACAAATGGACATTGAGTAGATGTCATTATTAGATGTCATCTCAGAGGCTGCCTACTATATCATCCTTAAAACAAACACTGAGAGCAATGTTATTATTTCTATTTCACAACCCTGATGATGTAAAAAGTATAATTGAAATTCCCATCAAGGATGCAACAAATTAGGTCTACAAATCACGATAGAAAAATCCCCACAATTTATGGCCATTTCCTCTGACTGCCTTCTCAAAACTCCACTGAGAAAGACGATCACTTCTCCACTCAGTATATCACGTGCCCCAGGGAACTGTGGGAGCAGTTTTGTTTAGTAGGCTCCAAGGGGTAGCTGAAGCCATTACAGCCCAGCAGTCAGAAGGACTGCATTGTGGTTTCAGGTCTGATACATTTTCTGGGTATCAAATTCTCTATCTATAAATTTAATCCTTTAAAGATTTTTTGTCCTGCCAATATGCAATGAATAACAATTGGAAAAAAATAAGTGCTATTACTTTTATGCATCACCCACCATTGTTTTTCTACATATCTTATATAATAGAGGTAATATGCAAATTAACCTTCATGCCCTCACAAGATGGCTTCTTATGACCAGGCTGGCAGGGGGGTTAGTGAGGGATGACCAAATGACTGCACAAGAAGGCTGCGTGGGGCGACCAGGCCAGTGGAGGGGCCATGAGGGGTGACCAGGCTGGCAGGGGGAATCAGTTGGGCGTGACAAGGCCAGCACGAGGGGGGGTCAGTTAGGGGCAACCAGGCCGGCAGAGGGGAGCACTTGGGGGTGATCAGGCTGGCGGGTGGGGTGGGGGAGCGGTAAGAGGTGACCAGGCTGGTGGGGGGGGGCAGTGGGGGGGAAGTTGGGGGTGATTAGACTGGCAGGGGGGGGGGAGTGAGGGGTGACTAGGCAAGTGGGGGGGGAGTTAGGGGCAACCAGGCAGGCAGGCAGGTGAGCAATTAGGAGCCAGCAGTCCAGGATTGTGAGAGGGATGTCCGACTGCCAATTTAGGCCTGATCCCCAGGGACTAAACCAGCAGTCAGACATCCCCCAAGGGATCCCGGTTTGGAGAGGGTACAGGCTGGGCTGAGGAGACCCCTTCCCCCCTACCCCCCCACCCCCCATGCATGAATTTCATGCACCGGGCCTCTAGTATAAGATAAATCTAAAGTCCTTTTTGGGCTGCTTAAATTTCTAATACAACTAAAATCTCAAAGGAACTCCAATACCAAGCCAAGAGTTAAACGTTAAGAAACCAGTAAAATGATATTACGTTTATCCATGAAACAAAAGGATCCTGTTGCTGTAGTAAGTCAAACCTCAGAGGGAAGGTAGGAGAGGATGGGGGTAGGGGGAGAGATCAACCAAAGGACTTGTATGCATGCATGCCTATAATCCTAACCAATGGACACAGACACCAGAGGGGTGAGGGCATGAGTTGGGGGGTGGAGGGGCAATGGGGTGATAAGGACACATATGTAATACCTTAATCAATAAAGAAAAATAAATAAATAAATAAATAAATAAATATTGTAATTAAGCCCTGATTGGTGTGTGTGTGTGTGTGTGTGTGTGTGTGTGTGTGTGTTTAATAAATTTTTTATTTGGGGATAATTTTGGATTTACAGAAAGGTTACTAAGATAGTACAGCAAGTTTCCATGTACCTTTTACCTAGTTTTCCCTAAGATTGGCATCTTATGTAACCAGAGTACATTTGTTAAAACTAAAAATAATATTGGTACATTACTATTAAATAAACTACAGACTTTATTCAGATTCTACCAGTTTTTCCATTAATGTCCTGTTTCTGTTCCAGGATCCAATCCAGAATACAACATTGCATTCAGTCTTCTGGTCTCCTACTCTCCTTCAGTCTGTGAGGGTTTCTCAGTCTTTCCTTGTTTTTTATGACCTTAATAATTTTAAGAAGTAGTGCTCATATATTTTGTAAAATGTTCCTTAGGGTAGGCTGTATGATGTTTTTATCATGATTAGACTGAGGATATAGTTTGAGGAAAGAGATGAGGTGACCTTGTCATCACATCATGTCATGATAGCAGCATGAGTTATTACTGAGGATGTTAACCTTTACCGCTTGGTTAAGGTGTTGTTTGCCAGACTTCTCCACTGTAAAGTCACTTTTTTCCCTTTTCTATAAAGAAGATGCAAGTCACTCTATCCAACCCACCCTCAAGGTGACCCAGGGCACATTTTATTATGACCTTTGTAAAACTCATTTTGGAAATTTCAATATAAATATGCTTCCTTTCTAAATTTCTATAACTTTTTTATAGAAATTTATTTCTCAATAAATGGTTCTTTACTCATACTTACCTCTCATTACACTTACCTAGAATAACATGTTTAACATTTAGAGCAAAGAAACATTTAATGATAATTGAAAGATAAAGCAGAATATAAAATTCCATCAAAATTGCATTAAATGACCTTAGTAATTTATCCTTAAGTCAGTGAGTGATGGTTCTGATTATGCTGTTTGAGGGGAAAAAATAATTGAAAAAATGAATTTTTACACAAATTTTGTTTTATTGCAGAAATAGAAAACACCCATATCCATAGACTTAACATAAAAGAGTATTTTAAATTATTGTTTTTAAATGACAGGTATTTAAATGAAAGATTCTAAAGTCAAACTTACAAAGTATCTGTCCTTGCTTGGGTTCTAACTTCTTGGATTTTAATCTTTCTAATTAGACTACATGAACCCTGACCATAGCTCTGAAGGTGACCTTGAAACAAATGTGAAGGGCTACAAAGTAGTAGTCTACTCAACAGAACATCCTCTTCCCCGAAAATTTAAAATAACAACATTCTTGCTCATTTTCTTCATTATTTAAGAAGTTTGGGTGTGATTCTCTATGATTTGTGCTACAGAATTTTGAAACTGGCAGAAAAATCTCTCTGAAAAGAGATCCTACAGCTGCGAAATGTTCTCTCACTGACACAGTTTCAGTCCGGAGGCATTTAGAGTATGAAGTAAGAGTCTTCATTTTTATTGGCTATGTGTGGGTTGTTTGGTTTCTTGGCAGGCGTGTTTTGCATGTTGAATATTTCCCATGAATACTTTCTTTTTGTTTAGTGTTTTGGGGCCTCTGGTTCTAGTAGGTAACCAATAAATTAACCAAAACAAATTAAATATCCTTTTTTTTCATGCTTTGGTTATACACCTTTAAGAGGGAAGTGTTTAGGGCCTAAATTTTCTACTTAATTGACTAAATTCTAGATTTTTGTTTTGCTTGTTATAAACCCTCAATGAGTTTGTAGTTTTCTTTGAGGATAGGGATTATCTTGTGTTTATTTATTTCTACATGGCTCCATTCAGTGCTCCACAGAAAACATGTCTTCAAAGTAGAAAGAAAAAAAAAAACTCTTTAGCTTAGATTTACTCATTCCTAAAAGTTTTATAAAAGTTTGATACTAAATTAATGCTACAAAATTAACTTGGGAGATAGTTTAAATATCTAATGACCAAAAGATACTCCTGTGTTTTAGTAGTATTCTTTTATACAGCTCCTATGTTACACACAAGTTGTTATTTATTTGCACATCAGTCTTCTGCACATTTTTTTTCACTTCTCTATTAACTCCTCATATTAACTTTTAAGAAAAATTGAAAAGACTCTATGTCCTTTGTATCCCTTCATTGTCCATTGTGAATATTATGTCAAGAAACCAGCCTGATAAGATGAATCATTAACAGTTCAGGTGTATTCATGTAAAATCTTATCTCACATGTGTTATCCCATCTCCTTTTCTACTACGGAGGCTCGGATCCTCCACACCATTGCAGTATCCACTGACTGTAACCAGTTCCTTTTTTAAATTATTACTATATTCATTCTGATAACTTATATCCTGGTCTTGTTCCTTCCTTATTAAAATAAATCCAATAGTTTCCTATGTCACACAAAATAATTTCCAAAAATAAACATGGCTCCTAACAAATATTTCAAGAAAAATACAACAGCCCGGATGGCATGGCTCAATGTTTGAGTATAGACCTATGAACCAGGAGGTCACAGTTCGATTCCTGGTCATAGCACATGCCCTGGTTGTGGGCTCAATCACCAGTGTGGGTGTGCAGAAGGCAGCTGATGAATGATTCTCTCTCACCATTGATGTTTCTATCACCCTCTCCCCCTCCTTTTCTCTCTCTGAAATCAATAAAAAATATATTATTAAAAATAAAAGAAAATTTAAAAAGAAAAATACAACATACCACAAGCCAAGTGTTCATGGAAAAGAATGTATACGATGAAAATAGAAGGATTAGATAGGCAGATAGGTAAGTGAATAGAATAGATGTGAAAGTATTTATAATTTGAGAAACTTTATTCGCTGTTTGGTAATGAGTAACTGCAGGATTTTTAGAAAGTGACCTAGTGATTAAGATTTGTGTTTTAGGGACAGCATTCATACTACAGTGCACATAAAAGGAAGGGGGAAAAGGACTGATGGAAAAGTTGGACAGAAGCCTATCTGAGCAAGGCCAGGTGAGAGATGATAAGGGAGTGGGGAGAAGGAGATATAATCAGGAGCTGATTACAGAAGTAGGGTGAGGAAGCTGAAAGAGCAGAGGTTTCTAGTTTGGATGACAAAGTAGATGGGTTTCACCAGTAACAAAATAGGAGATATTGGTGGCAGAACAGATTTGGTAGAAGGTGGGATGGGTGGTTAGTGATGGGAGTGTGGTATGAAGAGTATGCTGAGTTTAGTTTTGTATTTATTGAAGTTGAGAGTCCTGTGGAACACTCAGAGAAGCTATTTCATATGGAAGCATTTAGGCAAGTTTCTGCATATAGCTTGTCTTTTATTTCTTATAGTGCCCAGCAGATTGCCTTTGGTTTTCAATAAATATTTCCTTATATAAATAAATAAATAATTATGAATGAGGGAATGAATAAGTGAATGATTGCATTCAGGTTCCCAAATAGCAGAGAGGTATTTATAATTTTTCTCTACCCCATCCTCTAGGCTGGCTCAGGGGCACCTCTAGGAAACCAAGGTCCCACCAGAGGTCTCTATAGGAGTGCACCCTGTATTCTAAATGTCATCACTCAGCCCCATGGCTCACATGACATTTACCTGGCCCATGGAAAGAACCAGCAAGAATGGAGCTTCCATTGATTAGCCTCTGATTTACATCTGTGCAACAGATCATGCTAGGAGAGGCAAGGAAAGGGTTTTTTGTAAGTTGTCCTTAATGCTTCATGAGATTGGAACTCTACCTTTACTTTGTTTCTTCTTTACTCCCTTTGCCTTTAAATTTTTTTTTGTTTCCTTGGATATTTTCTCTTCTTTCTTTGTTTTCCTGTTTATTAACTTTACTTATACTTCATGTCATTCTTCTTATAAGTATCATTTATCATATTTTAGAGATTGAAAAAAAACTGTAGAGAGTTTGGATGGTCCAAGTAGAAAAATTCAAAAGCAATTTGACAACATTCAAGAAATATGCCGTGTAACATAACTATTGTGAAAAGTTCAGAAACAGTAAAAATTAAAACCAGAGCAATAAAAAAAGTAGTTAGCAAAAGTTTACTGTGCATTTAAGAACAATTCACAAACTGGAAATCTTCAAATCAACTGTGAAATGAAGCTCAGGCATGACATAAGAGGATGGCTTCTAAAATGAAAATGAGGAGGTTGTTAAACCCTAAAAATGATTGTTTATTAAAATAACTAGAGGCCTGGTGCACAGGATTTGTGCACTGGTAGGGGCATGGCCTGCAGAAATTGACCTGCTGTGGGAGCGCTGCTCATTCCGGTCTGCCAAGCAGCTGTGGACCTGCCCTCTAAGTGGTTGCTCCCTGGTCTGGCATCCTCCATGGAGCCAGAGCACATGTCTCTCCAGGGGACTCGGTTGGGGCCAGACCCAGGGATAATAGCATTGAGAGGCAGTGGAGTAGGCTTCAGTTCTGCGGTGGCCACAAACCCACCTCCCAGCCTCCGGGGTCAGCTCTGCGAGCCAGGTGGCACTGCGTGGCCAGTGGGCCTCTGGAGGAGGCGGCAGGGAGCGAGGAGAAGGAGCCTGGGGTGAGGAGGTAATGATCGCAGCCCGGGTTCCTGCCCGTTGGCCCAAACTTCGCAGTGGGAGCAGCCGCTCATCCTGGTCAGCCACGCGGCGCTCCCCCTGTGGTTGCACACTGATCACCAGGGGGCAGCTCCTGAGTTGAGCATCTGCCTCCGGTGGTCAGTGCACATCATAGCGACTGGTCGATGGGTTGTTCTGGTCATTCTGCCATTCAGTTGCTGGGCTTTTATTATATAGGATGATTTCCAGACAGCAGAGAATTGGTTAAAAATTATGATCTTATACCATTTTAGAAAGATGACTTAATTTCTTTTTATCAGAAGAATTGCTATAACAAGAAATAACTTGTTTCATGTATATTCATCAAATAAGATCGACTTAGTTTTGCTTATGTGACTTAAATAACTTTATCTGCTTGGGGGATTTTCAAGTCTGGCCTCCAATTTCTTTTATTTTATTTTGACAATTCCGCCCTTCCAGTCATTCTCTCAGCAAGCTGAAAGTGTGACCGATTAGTATAGTGTTAATCTCAAGTACCACTGCTGATGTAATTATTGGGATGGATGTAGTTATATAGTCACTCTTACCAACAGTTGCATCATTATCACAGACATGTATGGTTGGATCATGGAGTTCTTTGAGTTGTCTAATCCTGATGGAAATTATTTGATGTTTGAGTGGCTGCTGAAAGGAATTTAAAAGCCTTGACACAATGTGCTAGGGAGGTTAATAGGATAACTCTGAGGAGAATAATAGCCAAGGATTGAAAAATTTCCCAGAGCACAGATTCCCAGGAGCCAAGATTTAAATACATCAACTGGATTATAAACAGATTCAGCTTTTATACTTGTAAATCAGTTTACATTTTGGGGAATAATGGGTCATTGGGTTTCAATTTTTTCTGTTATGTACATCGCACAATATGATGTATTAGCAATTGCATATACTCATGATTACTTAGGACAGGATGAACATGAGGATATTTCATTTCATTTCATTTCTCTATCATCATTGATGTTTGGTGTTGCAGATGAGCTTCCACCTAGATTAAGCCTGTAATCATGTGAGCAATCAGGTAATTTAATAAGAGAAATTTCTTTGGAAACAAAAGAAAAACAAAGGTTAATAGAGTAAATTATAAACTCAATTTCTGAGTTTGGAGAGCAGTCAATTGAGAAATATTTAGATTTGAGTACAAAGCATCTATAGATGGTGGGATGAGAATAGCAGTTCCAACCTGATGGAGTTTCCTGGTTTGCACTTTGCCTGTCTTTGATGACGCCCTTGGGTGTGTGGTGAGTGGCCCATGCAACAAGCATGAAGGTTGTCCATACATGGTCTGTTGTGGTGATCCTCTGGCTTACAGGTAGATTAAAAAAAAAACCTCCAAGATAATGAATAAAACTAGAATCTGATAACAGGTGTACTATAGTTTTCTATTAAAACATTTTTTCTATAGTCATCCCAATTTTATCAAAGGTAATTACAGACTTATTTATAAAATAAGTCTAGCTTCATTAAATGTGGTCTGATTATTTACATAAATGTTGCAGGGATAGAGATTCCATGTATATTCTCAAATATGATAGTTTAATCAAAGTTTCAGTAATATCCAAAGGACTTCATTGGCTCCATACAGCTAATCTTCAGTCTTTAAAATTGTCAGATAATAATAAATCTCAGATTAGATCTATAATTTTATAGTTTTCTTAAATATCAAGGTCATGTCTCTTTAAGCTAAAAGACAAGCTAAGGACTTGCCCAATTGTGTCCCGTTATAAGGAGGACAGATTATTTTTGAACTTATGTAAATAACTATATTGTCATGAAAATAAGAATATTTTATAAGATATTCTGAATTTGGGGTTGATTAGATAGGAAGATGAAGATAAATGTTTCAACCTTTGTTTTCACAGGTGTATTTTACCAAATTGCTGTAAATTATAGATAGCTTTTAAAAAAGAGAAAGGGGTTGTTTAAATCTGTAAAACAAACATTAAAGAACTAGCAATGTTTCAAGCAAAGTCATAAAAGTTATAATCATTTCTATCAGCTTATTCAGCCCCATGTAATCTATACTAATAAAAGGGTAATATGCTAATTAGAGTGGACATCTTCCAGACGTCCTTCCAGACAAAGCCGCAGTGGCTGCCAGAGGCTTAGGCAAGCTGTGGATGGGCCCAAGGCTCAGGCAACGAGGGCCTGGCTGAGGCTCAGGCAACAGTGGCCACTGGCAGTGAGAGCAGCAGAGGTGTGATGGAGGCGTCGCCTTCCCCTCATCGGCCAGTTGCCTCCCACAGAGGGAGGCCGGAGTGTGCCTAAGTCATCAGTAGTTGCCTCCCACAGAGGGAGGCCGGAGTGTGCCTAAGTCATCAGTAGGACATCCCCTGAGGGGGATGAGAGGGGGCAGACCTGTGAGAGGGGGCAGGACAGGCTGAGGGACCTCTCCAGTGCACAAATTTTCATGCACCAGGCTTCTAGTTAAAATATATAAGCACTTATTTTTAGCTAGTTAAATAGAACTTAAAAATATTACATATACAACCATACATAGATATACATAAACATATAGACAGACACAAACAGAAATCTTACAGCTTTTGTTTTAAAATTTTAGCCATACAATAATACAAAACCCAAAAGAATAGCTTGATCCATATTGTTTCTGGCAGATGGACTAAATTAAGGTTACTTGCTCATATGGTTAAAGTCTTTTACTAAAGATTTTTATACACATGCTGTAATGATTATTTTAGAGGAGCAATTTTCAAAGTTATTTTGTGTGTTAGAAGCTTCTGCATATTAATCAAGAAATGCATCCCATTATCTCTGAGAGCATTGGCAAGCTCTTTTCAAGACTGCTCCTTAATGTGGGCTGTCATATACAAGTTAGACTTCTTCCAAAATGGACACTACAGTTTCAAATTATCCAAAAGTTCAGCCATTTTGCAAAAAGGCACAAGGTTCGGGCCATAGTGGGTGTATATATAGGAAGCATGAGTTTCTGAGGGAGATGGAGAAAGAGTTTTATACCTGGTGGAACCTTTCTTTGCCTTTTTATTCCCTAAAATGACAAATTTATGAGGAGCCTGGTAATTTTACACTACCCCTAAACCCTGGGAATCATTAGTTTCCTCCCCTAATGAACAGAAGGGTGATTGACCAAGAAGCTTCAACAAATAAAGTACAAGTATGCACAATAAAGTCAGAGAACTCCAACTGCAAAGAGAGCAGAGCTCAGATCCGATGGGAACCTACCCTTGAACTCCATGATTGGCAAGAGAATACAGAAGACCGTTGGCTCTGTGTGTACCGACACATGGTTGCTCACCAGCCTCAGAATCATTGAGGAGGTCATCTAGGATCCCACTTCTGATACCAGAAACTGTTAAAAATTCAGAAACAGTAGAAATTAAAACCAGATTAGTAAAACAGCATTTATTTTATTGTGCACATAAGAACAGTACAAACTATGTCTTCCAACAAACAGTGTAATGACGCTCAGAGGCAAGACATTAGAGGATGACTTATAAAGAAAAAATAAGGAAGTTGTTTAACCCTTACAATATTTGACTATTATAATGGGGATTTCCAGACAGCAGGGGCTTGGATGAAAGTGCTTATCTCATACCATTTTTAAGAAAAGGACTTGAGATTCCTTAGTGATTATCAGAGGAATACATTTACAAGAAATAATGTCAGTTAAATAAAGAAAACAAAAAAAAATAATGTAAGTTAAGTTTGTTTATATCCATGAAATAGCTAGATCTAGTTTTGCTGACATGGCTTAAATGGTTTTGTCTGCTTGGAGGATTTTCAACCTGGTATCCATTTTGTTTTATTTTCACACTACTATAAAATCGAGTGTATTTTTATGTTTTAGGTATTTCTATAAAATCTGCTTTAATTATATTCTGGTGACAAATAGGAATTCAAGTCTTTTGTTGTTGTTTCATTTTTGTTCATTTATTTTAAGAGAGAAAATTTAAGATAAGGATTGCTACACAGTATTCAACAAGTGGAAAAGCAAAAAGTGAATTATCAGAGGTACTACCTGCAGGTAACAGTTACTACCCCTAGGATGGATGGACAAGGAAAGAAATTGGGGTTATTAGAACCTAGGAACAAGGACCCAGGCCTATTGGGAGGGCACACCTGTGTCTAATGCTGATGTATATAAGGCTGGTCTGGGAATTTGGCAAAAACCTGGAAACCGAAACCAGTTGCTACTGGAACCAACTTCCCCTGCCAGGGTAAAGTGTTATTGTGAGATCACACTGACAGAAAAAGGTCAAGCTCTTTCTTTCTCATCTAGTCGTGGACCCTCTGTTTCCTACTATTGACAGAAATGTGGCTGGTAGAGTTTCAATCCCAGGGTCATAGAACAGAATAGAAAATATCCTATATAATAAAAGGCTAATATGCAAATAGACTGACCAGAGGAACGACCTGTCACTGTGACACACACTGACCAACAAGGGGCAGACACTCAATGTAGGAGCTGACCCCTGGTGGTCAGTGTGCTCCCACAGGAGGAGCACTGCTCAGCCAGAAGCCGGGCTCACAGTTGGCGAGTGCAGCAGTGGTGGCAGCTCAACCGCTTGCTATGATGTGCACTGACCACCAGGGGGCAGACTCTCCAACCAGTAGGTTAGCTTGCTGCTGGGGTCCGGCCAATCAGGTCTGAGTAAGATGGGCAGGACACACCCTGGAGCCCTCCTGTAGTACCTCCCCGGCTGGCCAACCTCCTGCGTCCCTCCCCGGCCCCGATGGTGCACCACTGGGGTCCCTCGCCCTGGCCTGTGCCCTCTTGCAGTCCGGGACCCCTGGGGGGAAGTTGGAGAGCTGGTTTTCGGCCCAATCCCGCAAGCTGGTTTCAGCCAGATCACATCCTATATAATAAAAGGCTAATATGAAAATCGACCAAATGGCGGAACCACCAGTTGCTATGATGTGCACTGACCATTCAATACAGGAGCTGCCCCCAGGTTATCAGTGCGCTCCCACAGGGAGAGCACTGCTCAACCAGATGCAGGGCTCACAGCTGGCAAGCACAGTGGCAGTGGCAGGAGCCTCTCCCCACAGGCCTAAGCCATCAGTCGGACATTCCCCGAGGGCTCCTAGACTGGGAGAGGGCACAGGCTGGGCTGAGGGACCCCCCGAATGCACAAATTTCATGCACTGGGCCTCTAGTAGTGTAATCCTATCTAATAAAAGGCAAAAAGGGTAATTGACCATACCTTCGCTACGCTTCCCATTGGCTAATCGGGGTGATATGCAAATTAACTGCCAACAAAGATGGCGGTTAATTTGCATACGTAGGCTCCAAGCCATGGAGCAAAGCCAAACGTACCCGAAGCTGGCCAAGCAGCAAGGACTCACGTCCCCGGGATCAGCGGAGCCGGGAGGCCTGACGGCTGGGGGAGGGGGGCTCTGGCTGGAGCCCAGCCAGAGTGAAGGCCTGGGTCCCGGGTGCCAGAGGAAAACTGGTGCCAGTGGAAAACTGGTGCCAGCAGCCAAGGGAAGGGAAGGCCTATTGCACGAATCTCTTCATGCAACAGGCATCTAGTAAGTATATATGGTGCCAGGTAGGTACTGGAAATATCAAACAGTGGAGATATGCCAGTGAGATATATTTAGGAAAAGAGAGAATCTCCCATTTGCCAGCTCTGCCCCATTTCCCAACCCCTCCCAGTGCTAGTAATTAAACTACTAGCTCACAGCCCTCAAACCCATTCCTCTACATCCTGTATTTTTTTTAATTACAGTTTATATTCAGCATTATTTTGTGTTAGTTTCATGCATACTGTATAGTGGTTAGACAATCATATACTTTACAAAATGTTCTTCCTGATATTTCCAGGAATTCTAGTCTTTAAGAAGTCTCCTTCAGCCCTGCCAGTGTAGCTCAATTGATTGAGCATCATCCCAGGAAGTCACCAGTTCCAATTCCCAGTCAGGGCAATGTTTCTATCTCTCTCTCCCACTTCCTTCCTCTCTCTTAAATCAATTAAAAATATTTTTTTAAAGTCTCCTTCATCCCCAGAATAAACCCTATTTGATCATGGTGTATAATCTTTTTAATGGATTGCTGGATTCCCTTTGCTAATATTGTGTTGAGAATTTTAGCATCTATGTTCATCAGAATTATTGGCCTATAGTTTTTGTTCTGTGTAGTGTCTTTATCTGATTTTGGAATTAGAATAATGCTGGCTTTGTAAAATGAGCTTGGGAGACTTCCCTCCTCTTGGATTTTTTTTTAAATAGTTTGAGTGAGAAGGACAGCTGTTAATTCTCCTTTGAATATTTGGTAAAACTCATCTGTGAAGTCATCTGGTTTAGAACTTTTGTTTGTTGGGAGTTATATTATTAATATTATTATTATTATTGCTTCAATTTCATATGTTATAATCAGCCTGGAAGCCTTAGACCTTGTGAGGACACCTCTGAGGAGAGGTGTCCACTGCTGCCTCTACACAGCTACCCTATTTTACCTGCCTTTTGAAGAAAGGAATCTGTGGGTGGTAACAAGTTTGAAGAGTATTCTTTTGGCAATACCAAGCTGCTTGTACTTTACTGCATGTACCAAGTCATTTCACACTTCTGTTCCTTTATTTATGCTGTTCCTGCCTCTGGGAATGCCCATCTTTCTATGCCTGGGACTGACTCTTCCTTTGCTATAAACCGGATTTTTTTTTAAATAGTTTGAGTGAGAAGGACAGCTGTTAATTCTCCTTTGAATATTTGGTAAAACTCATCTGTGAAGTCATCTGGTTTAGAACTTTTGTTTGTTGGGAGTTATATTATTAATATTATTATTATTATTGCTTCAATTTCATATGTTATAATCAGTGTATTCACATTTTCTGATTCTTCTAATGTTTTGGAAGGTTTTATGTTTCTAGGACTGTATCCATTTAGTTCAGATTGTCCAATCTGTTGGCATATAATTTTTTGTAAAATTTTCTTACAGGCCTTTGTATTTCTGTGGTGTCAGTTGTTACTCCTCCCTTTTAATTTCTGATTTTATTTATTTGGGTCCTCTTTCTTTTTTTTCTTGATGAGTCTGGTTTAAGGTTTGTTGATCTTGTTTATCTTTTCAAAGACCCAGCTCTTGATTTCATTGATCTTTTTTTTTTATATACTTATCTAATCTTTATCATTTTCTTCCTTTTACTCACTTTGGGTTTTGTTTGTTATTTTTTTCCTAGTTTCTTTAAGTATAAAGTTAGGTTGTTTATTTCAGATTTTTCTTGTTCTTTGAGGTAGGCTTGTAAGGTCACTGTTTCCTTATTGATTTTCTGTCTGGAAGATCTATCCATTGATGTCAATGGGGTGCACTTCTCAGAATGGCTATCATCAATAAATTAACAAAGAACAAGTATTGATAATGATGTGGAGAAAAGGGAACCCTCAGGCACTCTTGGTGGGAATGTAGTTTGGTGCAGCCACTATAGAAAACAGTACAGAGTTTCCTCAAAAAATTAAAAATTGAACTGCCCTATGACCCAGTGATTCCATTTCTGGGAATATATCAAAAAAAAATCTGAAAAACTAATTCAAAAGAATATTTGCAGCCCTATGTTCACTGCAGTGTTCTTTTCAATAGCCAAGATTTGGAAGCAGCCCAAGTGCCCACCAGTAGATGAATGGATCAAAAAGCTGGGGAACATTTACACATGGAATATACTCAGCCATAAAAGAAGGAAATCTTACCCTTTGTGACAGCATAGACCAGTGATGGCAAACCTATGACACACGTGTCAGAGGTGACAAGCGAACTCATTTTTTTGGTTGATTTTTCTTTGTTAAATGGCATTTAAATATATAAAATAAGTATCAAAAATATAAGTCTTTGTTTTACTATGGTTGCAAATATCAAAAAATTTCTATATGTGACACGGCACCAGAGTTAAGTTAGGGTTTTTTCAAAATGCTGACACGACGAGCTCAAAAGGTTCACCATCACTGGCATAGATGGACCTGGAGAGTATCATGCTAAGTGAAATAAGCCAGTCAGAGAAAGACAAATATAATTTCACTTATGTGTGGAATCTAAGGAACAAACAAACAAAAAGATAGAAACAGACTCATAGATACAGAAAATGGACTGATAGCTGTCAGAGGGGAGGAGGTTTGGGGGGCTGTGTGAAAAGGTAAAGTGCTTAAACAAAAATGAACCTCATAGACACAGACAACACTATAGTGATTACAAGCGGGAAAGGAGGGTGGGGGGAGGTAGAAGAAAGTAAAGGGGGAATAAATGGTGACAGAAAGAGACTTGACTTTGGATGGTGAACATACAATGCAATATACAGATGATGTATCATGGAATTGTACACTTGGAACCTATAGAATTTTATTAACCAATATCACACAAATAAATTCAATAAAAATTTAAAAAGTAAATAAACACCATGGATCAAAAAAAAGTCTCCTTCAAGGAGAAAAATAATACTTAATATTCAAACTCAAGCCTAAAAAAGGAAACAGAATGTACAATGATTTCTAATAGGCTCAATGCTAACAATTGTCAATAGATGGAATTACTGTCTTTGATTTCTAGCTGAGAAATGAGTATTATCTTCCCAAATGTGTCTACATTATTAAAATTTACAAATACTTGCAGAGCTTAGAAAAGAGAAATTACTTGGTACATAATTCTCACACAGTAAATATTTATTAATAAATTTATCCTTAGAGCTCAGAGGTGTATGATTGCCCTGACTTAATTATCACAAATTTTGTTAAGCGTATAAGTGAAAAAGAACACAGACTTTGGAGAATAAAAGTCCTCGATTCATTTATTCCTCCAGTTCTGATTAGCTACACAATGATACATTATTTAATCTCTTTAAACCTCAGTTTCTGCTTCTGAAAAGTGGAGATTGTAACACCTTCTTCCCTTTGATGAGATCAAATAAGACCTTGAATTAAAGCATTTAATACAGTAGTGGCCATGTAGTGCATGACTGCTAAATTATCCAAGACACTATTGCTAAATTCTCCAAGAGTTTGTAATGGTTTTCAAAGAAACAAAATAAACATGTAAACTTATCACAATATTGAACTACTATTAAACAATAATAGAAGAAATTCAAATTTTCTCTTGACAAACAATACTTGATACTGCATGATGTAGCCTTTTCTGTTGCTAGCAAACCAAATGTGGTTTGCTTTACACATATTGAATTCCAGGGCTCCTTCTAGGGCACTTGGGGTCAGCATCATGTGCCTGAATTACTCAGGGGAGTTTATGTCAGGTAAGAAGATCCTTGCTCAGAGGCAGCACAGGTCTAGTGATTTCTAGGACCTCGACGGAAAAAAGTTGTCAGGTGTAATTAACTTTATGTTTGCTACTGATGAACATGAACAGCCAGAAAGTCCTTGAAGAGGAGTGGGCAGCATGAGTCATTCTCAGTAAGTGACCTTTCTTGCAAAGGTGGACAACAGGTGTGGTACTCATGCAAATGACAAAGATGACTCACTGAATTTTAACTTACATTACTTTTAGTGGGTAGGGATGTTCTAATTCAGGAGGGAGACAAAAGCCTCTATTATTTCTTTGGCAGGTCTTTTTGCTTGTTTTTGACACTGCTTATCTCCCAAATTAGATAAAGTAACAAAAATAGAGGTAAGATTCATGGAGAGGCTCAGATAAGAGCAAGGCCTGTGAAAATTCTGCCTGAAGTAGGACAGAAGAGCAGCCCACACTGAAAGCAGTGGGATCCACCCTGTCACAAATTGGACAGAAGAAGAAATAAGATGCGTAATAGCTATTTTCTTTTTATTTCAGAAAGATATGGCTACATATTTTATTTAGTTTTCAACTTAAAGGCTATTAATTAATATAGGAGTTTTTTCAAAATATTTGAGATTTTTCTAACACCTAAACAATTACTTAAGATTTTTAGTCTTATCTTAGGCAAGTAAGACTTGAGACATTATCCTTTTCCCTTTTAAAGATGTTACCTCATATTTTTTCCCTTTATTGATTAAGATATTATAAATGTGTCCTTATTCTCGCAATGTCCTCTCATCCCCCCAATCCTGCCCTCACCCTCACCCCCTGTTGTCCACATCCATCGCTTATGCTTATATGCATGCATACAAGTCCTTTGGTTGATCTCTCCCCCTCACCCTCACCTCCCCTACCTTCCCTCTGAGTTTTGAGCATCTGATCGATGCTTCTCTGTCTCTACATCTGTTTTTGTTCATCGGTTTATGTTGTTCATTATAATCCACAAATGAGTGAGAGCATGTGATATTTATCTTTCTCTGACTGCCTTATTTCACTTAGCATAATACCACTGTGTCCAATAATTGCTCACCATTATTTGCCCTCATTTTTAGCTAATGCAGTCTGTAAGATTCTTTAACAAAAATGAGGTAAAAGAATCATACAGACTGCATTAGCTAAAAATGAGGACAAATAATGGTGAGCAATAATTGGACACAGAGGTCTAATAAAACTGTACTGTACCACAGTGTGACAGCACAAAGTAGAGCAGACTAACGTCAGTAACTACACAACAAAGGGTCACTGTCTGACCGAAAATATTTAATGTTTTGAATCAGCTCACATAATATTCTTACCACTCCTTGGAAATCTATATATACAGGGTGCCCCCCCCCAAAAAAAGGTATACACATTTTAACAGCTAATAACTCAATTTTGAAAATGCAATGTATTTTAATAAGCACTGCCTTTATAATTATTCAAAGTGTGTGTATATATTTTTGGGGACACTCTTTAAAGTGCTATCCTTATAAATAAACAGATGAAAGATGATAGATGATAGATGATAGATAGATAGATAGATAGATAGATAGATAGATGATAGATAGATAGATGATAGACAGATAAAATAAATAAATGCCTGGCTTAATTATGACTGTTTAGTGCTCCCTGATATGCATTTTCTCCCAGCAGTCTGTAGTCAGTTGCAATTAAAACAATTTGAAAATGTTGCTCTCATTGTCATGTTCTGAACCTTGTATCTGCACTTAGTCTAGCATGAGGCATCATAAATTAGAGTTCCAGGAGTTCTTCATTGACGTTTTTAAAGAAACTGTTTAAGGAGTGAGTCTAGCACAGTGGTTCTCAACCTTCCTAATGCCGCAACCCTTTAATACAGTTCCTCATGTTGTGGTGACCCCCAAGCATGAAATTATTTTCGTTGCTACTTCATAACTGTAATTTTGCTACTATTATGAATCGTAATGTAAATATCTGATATGCAGGATGTATTTTCATTGTTACAAATTGAACATAATTAAAGCATAATGATTAATCACTATGCTTTAATTATGGTCTAGCACCAGCAACTTAGAATGCTATGACTCAGTATATAGGCACTATAAAAGACTGCTTATCTCCACATGATTTTGGTTTTTTTTTTTAGCTTTTATTTACTTATTTATTAAATTTTAATTTTTAAGGTATTACAAATTGTAGTACATATGTCTCTTTTTTTTTCTCCCACTGACCTCCCCCCGGCCTCCCCTACCTCCCAACACTTGCCCTCGTCCCCCCGCCCCCAGTGTCTTCTGTCTGTTGGTTGTGCTTATATGCATGCATAAAAGTCTTTCAGTTGATCTCTTACTCCCCCAACACTCCCCTACCTTCCCACTGCAGTTTGACAGTCTGTTCGATGCTTGAGCTCAGAGCCCATGTTAAGAAGCTTTCTGTGCTGAAGAATGGGGAGATTCCCAACATGCAGGGGAAACACAGAGACCTAGAAATAAAAGTTGATCTCAAATTTCAAGGAATAGCCCTGGACAGGTGGCTCAGTTAGTTGGAGTGTCATCCAGTACACCAAAGGGTTGTGGGTTCAATTCCCAGTCAGGGCATATGCTCAGGTTGTGGGTTTAGTCTCTGGTTGGGGTGCATAGGGAGATAATGGATGAATGTTTCTCTCTCACATTGATGCTTCTCTCTCTCTCTCATTTCCTCTCTCTATAAAAATCAATAAAACATATCCTTGAGAATTAAAAAAAATTCAAGGACATATTTTCTTATTGTTTGAGTAAGTACTACAGCATAGTTTCCTTCCAACTACCCACCACATAAATGTGTTTGTAAAAGTTTTCTGAGAATAGAATCCCAACAATTAGAAGTTAATTCTAGCGCAAAGCTACCAGCTTATATACTCTTCCAGTTTCTATGCTATATTCGCCAAATCTCCATCTCTAAGATAGCATGCTGCTCCTACCCATTACACTAAGGGACATGAATAGATTAATAGAAATAAAGCACGTGATTTACAATCTATACATATAAAAAGAAGTAATATGCAAATGAGGTCGGGACTCCGCAACAGTCATGACCAGCTCAGGAGGAGAGGCCGGGCACAGCCCTGAGCCTGAGAGAATAACACGCAGGCACAGCCCAGAGCCTAAGAGATCAACACAGAGGGGTGCCTGTTCCGTGCCTCCATGGCGTGGCTAGGGGCAGGCCCCCAGCAGACACATACACACACACACACACACACACACACACACACAGGGCACCTGCTCCGAGCCTCCGCGGCCAGACTGTGGCTTAGGACTGTACTGTGGCCTAAGCCGTCAGTAGGACATCCCCTGAGGGCTCCCAGACTGTGAGAGGGGGTAGGCTGGGCTGAGGGATCCCCACCCCCCAGTGCACAAATTTCGTGCACTGGGCCTCTAGTACTTTATAATAATATATCATGTGTTGACTACATATATGTTTAAATTATCTCAATATGTGTGAAAATTACTAAACACTTTATGGAATTAATAACTGGAGTTTAATGGTTCTAAATATAATAAATTCTACTAACAGTCCTCATCAATTTTTGTGTCAGCTTTTAAGTCCCAGGTGAAAGAAAATATTGAATGGAGTGAATTCTACCCTGGTGAATTCAGGGATGAGCCAGCCAAATAAAGGAAAAGAAGACTACAATTAGAATATAAACAATTCTATCTTTCTCTTATCTTTCAACTTTCATTGACTACTTTAATAATTTCCAAATCAAAAGTTTATTGAAATTTACCACCCAAACCTGAAATAAATGTTCAATTAAAATCTGAAAGTGTCAGCCAATGAATCAAAATCAATAGTGCTCAGATCAAGGTTCCAGGAAGAAGACAATAAAAAATGCTTTCCTTTAGGTACAACATAAAAGCCTCCAGGTGTTTGCTGGAGAGAAAAAACAAAACTGATAGGAAAAGAATGAAACCGGACCCTTATCTTGCAAAATACACAAAATCAACTCAAAGTGGCTTAAAGATTTGAACATAAGAGCTGAAACTCTAAAACGCCTACTAGAAAACTTGGGGGGTAATTTCCTTGATATCAGCACTGTAATAATTTTTGGATTTGACACCAAATGCAAAGATAACAAAATTAAAAATAAACAAGTGGGCCAGAATCAAATTTAAAAGCTTCTGCACAGCAAAGGAAACCGTCAGCAGAATGAAAGGACAACCTATGGAATGAGAAAAAAATAATTACAAAATATTTATCTTATAAGAAGTTAATACTCAAACTATAGAATGAAAAAAAAACACCTCATTCAACTCAATGGCAAAAGAAAAAAAACTGATTTAAAAATGGGCAGAGTAACTAAATAAACCATTTTTCCAAAGAAGACATACAATGGCCAACAAGTACGTGAACAGGTCTTCAACTTCTGGAATCATCAGGGAAATGCAAATCAAAACCACACTGAGATATCATCTTATACTTGTTACAATGGTAATGATAAAAAAAAGACAACAGATAAGTTTGGCAAGGTTGTAAAAAAAAAAGGGAACACTTTTGCACTGTTGGTTCGAATATAAATTGGTGTAACCATTATAAAAACTGTATGGAGATTCCCCCCAAAAAATATAAATACAACTATTACATGATCCAGGAATACTTCTGAGTATATAGCCAAAGGAAATGAAATCATATTGCAAAGGTATATCTGCATTCCCATGTTCATTGCAGCATTATTCACAATTACCAAGGTATGGAAATAATCTAAGTATCCGTCAATGAATGAGTAGATAAAAAAATAATATCAAAATATTATTCAGCCATGAGAAAGAAGGACATCTTGCTCTTTGTAACAATATGGATGAACCGTGGGGGTAATATGTTAAGTGAAATAAGTCAGACAAAGACAGATACTGTATAATCTCACATATATGTGGAATCTAAAAAAAGAATTAGTTTGTAAAAATGGAAACAACCATAGTGCTTACCAGGGGCTGGGATGTTGGGGGAAAGGGTAGGTATTGATCAAAGAGTACAAATTTCCAGTTATAAGATGAATAACCTCTATAAATCTAATATATAGCACGGTGACCATAATTATCAATATTGTGTTATACACTTGAAAGTTGCTAAGAAAGTAAATCTTCATTGTTTTTGCCACACACACAAAAATAATGGTAATTATGTGATGTGATGCAAAGGTTAATTGATGTGATGATGGTAATCATTTTTAAATATATAAGTGTATCAAATCAGCACACTGTATTCCTTAACTTATACAATGGTATATGTCATTATATCAATAAAATTGGAGAAAAGCAATTGATTTAAAAAAACTAACATTTCTGAATACTCACTATATATACTAGGTTTTGTTCAAAGTAATTTAATAATAATAACTAATACTTACAGAATGCTTATTGAGTCCCAGCCACTGTTGTAAGTACACTATAATTCTATGAGGTAAGTGATATTCATTTTTATCTATAGAATATCTCACATAATCTTACGAAGTACTTAATATCTGGACATAGGAAGAAGAGGAATCAAGGTAAAGCTAAAAAGTTTTCTCTCTAGGGCAGTCATTAATTCACTCCACTTCAGTAACATGGAAAGTTTGTCCTCCCTATCAAAGATCAAATTCCTAGAGGAGAGGCATAGTTAGTTCAGCTTAGGGAAGGTGTCTACCCTATGGATCAACCAGCATTACCTAGAGTAGCAGAATCACAGTTCAGACATAGTCATTGGAAGTCCATCCGTATATTTTGACTGATCTCTGACATGAGGGATGCTGGGGGAAGGGGGCAAGAATAAAGTTATAAGCCAGGTAGTTCACATCCAACTCTTGTATCCCTTGATCTGTGAAGCTCAGAGGAAAACAATGAGTTCAAGTTATCGATTCAACTAACATTTAAAAAAATGTTTCTTAACACTTGGAGTGGGGGAAACGAGTTAAGTCGGCTCGCGTGAATTGCGCGTACTCCGCGGGAGCCGTCTTTAACTCGGTTCATATAGATTTGCGGTGGAGTGCGGGAAACGTGTAAACTCGGGCCGATTGTAACTGCGTATTACCAAATATTTGTTTGTAATCCACCCTTTTGGTGGCTCAGAGGAAAACAATGAGTTCAAGTTATCGATTCAACTAACATTTAAAAAAATGTTTCTTGAGTGTTAAGCTGTGCCTGGCACTTTAATAATTTGCTTTTATATAATGTGTTATGGTTTACAAAGATTTTTATGTAGACCTTTCCTTTTTTATCTTCAAAACAATCACAGAAATATAAGTAGTACAGATAACATTCTTCCCCATTTTTACAGATGAAAAACTCAAGCTGAGAAGTATCATGCCCAAAAGTCACATGTTTGGAAAGGAGGAGCAGAACTAGACTCTGACCCATGACTTTTTAATCCCCAGCTAGGCCAGTCCTCTTCCTGTTAATAGTTGATGTGAATATTTAGCACTGACTTGGGGAAGAAGAACTGAGAACAGCTTATTTCACTGAAAAGGAGGAACTTAATGTCCAGGGAGGTGAGTAATAGGGTCCGGATGAAAGATTTCACTAACAATAAAATAAAAGTGATAAGAAAGAATTTATTCAGAAAGAAGCAGCAAATTTATTGAGGAGATTTATCTAATAAATGACAACGAGGAATAAAATAGACTTTGTTATTCTCATTTAGAAAAGAATCACTCTATGTGGAATAAATAGAGCAATTTTCCCTGATGATTTGAAAAATCTTCACACATATCAAGATGATGAGCAATGTCAGGATGGCATTCGCTTGAAGAAGAAAATCAGTAGTGAAAAATATCCTGCCCAATTTTAACATCCTTGGAGAAGGTACGCTATTGGATTACTAAAGCGTTGCTTCATTGCAGATACTCTTCTTTGCATCACATAAGGGTTGGAATTGAAATCAGAGACCAAATGAAATTGCCAGGTCAATGCCATGGTCTCCTCAGCCAAGTTAATTCTTCATTAGGAAACATTCCCAGGCTTCCCCCATGAGGGTGAGGCACGGAAATAACAAGAATAAAAAGAATTGGCTAAGTATTTTTTGCAACAAAGAAAATGATTATTTCACCTTGCTTCCTAGATTTTGTTTTCAGGCAATTCCATTATCTTACCTCTATATATGTCTAGTCTACAATGAAGAGATCATTTTAGCAAGACAGAATACTTTCACCCTCATAGTCTCTTGATGCTATGAGATGAAGGACAGTATTTTGCCTCCATAGTTATCAAATCTAAATATTGAGACTTTAAAATTCAACCCATTTTTCACCAAATTGATCCTACAGATGTGTTCCAAAAATGTCAGCTAGCTGCATTATCAGTAGTGTGGGTATTGCCATCATCCTCTGTGATAAATGTTGGATTGATTTAATTATGTGAGCTCACTCTCATTAGTGAGAGAAAAAATGTTTCTGTTTATGTGATGCTAAAGGTTCTTTCATACCTCCAAGATATGGACAGGGGGAAAAGGCAAGTTGCAGAACAATGTTTCACATTCATTGGTGTGTCCTCCAGTGTCTAGCACAGAGGACTAGATGGAGGAACACCAAACAGTTGAGAATTGTTACATCTGGGGAAAGGAGGAGGAAGCAGGAGTGGTGGATGGGAGAAGGAGGACTTTCATGTGTTTTTTTTCCCTAAATATTTCTGTGGTTTGAATCTTTTACAACAATAACATATTCATGTATGATTTGTGTGATTTCAAAAGGACAATAAAAGATTCATTTAGTCAGGGAGAAATGGGGCTTTTTATTCACAATACTGCTTAAAGGTTAATTTTTGTGAAGTCAATTAGTGGTCTTAGTTTCTAAAGCAAATTTTTGTTTTGGTGTGTTACCTGGCAGTTTATTTCTCTAGAAAATTTTAATTTTTTAAAAAATTATTTATTTTAAAAATTAGAAATATTAAAATATGTTAAATGTGCTTAAGATTTTATTTTTTTGCAGCATTACATGGAATCTTTCCAGAAATGAGAATATACTACCAAAGATAGACTCTTATAACTTTTCTTCTAATACCTTTTCCAGAGTGAAAATACTTAAAAACTTGTTTTTAAGTTGTAAAGTTACAAGATATCATCCCTTCCCCATAGCCATTTACCAAGCCCTACAAGTTTTTTAATCCTGGCTTTGGGTCCCTAAATCATTTCTTTATTGTTTATTTTCCCTCTGTAGTTAAACAATTATCATTAAAAGGATTGTGCAAGTATACATTTGTTGGAAGGCACAAAAGAGAGAAGAAAAACACTCAGGCTGTCCTTGCCATTTTGACAAGCTCAGTGTCTTCAATTTATAATAGCTCCAAATGCTGGGAATTCTAGGTGCCTGTTTTGGGGCTTCCAGTCTTTTTAAACTCTTAGTGGGCAATCTTGCCTTTATCCATGTCTCAATTATTGCATGTACATCTAATATTCTCAAATCTGTATATACAGTTAAGATCTTTCAAGTGAGCCTCAGGTTCTTCCTCCAGCTCATATTAAATATCTCCAATTAGAGGCCCCATAAGCATAACAAACTTAAAAAGTATAAGTGAACTCATATCTATCTACCCTAAACATACTCTACCTCCTATGAACGCAGTGGTTCTGAACCAGCTGTAATTTTGCCTCCCCCCCCAAGAGATATTTGCAATATCTAAAGACAACTGAGGTAGAGGCATATGGTAGACTAGAGGCCCGGTACACAAAAATTTGTGCACTCGGGGAGGTCCCTCAGCCCGGCCTATGCCCTCTTGCAGTCTGGGACCCCTCGGAGGATGTCCACCTGCTGGCTTAGGCCCGCTCCCTGGGGGATCGGGCCCAAGCTGGCAGTCAGACATCCCTCTGGCAGCCCGGCAGCCCTCGGGGGATGTCCACTTGCCAGCAGGGAGCATACCTAAGCTGCAGTCAGACATCCTTAGTGCTTCTGAGGAGGCAGGAGAGGCTCCCGCCACCACCGCTGTGCTGGCAGCCATCAGCCCGGCTTGTGGATGAGCAGAGCTCCCCCTGTGGGAGCACACTGACCACCAGGGGGCAGCTCCTGCATTGAGCATCTGCCCCCTGGTGGTCAGTGTGTGTCATAGTGACCAGTCATTCCCAGTCGTTCTGTTGTTAGGGTCAGTTTGCATATTACCCTTTTATTATATAGAATAGAGGCCTGGTGCACAGGTGGGGCTGACTGGTTTGCCCTGAAGTGTGTCCTGGATCAGGGTGGGGGTCCCAATGGGGTGCCTGGCCAGCCTGGGTGAGGGGCTTATGACTGTTTTCAGACTGACCAAGCCCCCCGGCAACCGAAGCTCCCAGCCTTTCCTTTTTTTGTTTTTTTTTTTTTATTTTCTCCAGCTCCGTGGCCATGGAGACTGGAAGCAGATATCTGGGGTTTATTTACCTTCTATAATTGAAACTTTGTTGCTTTGAGTGGAGCTCAGAGCTGGCCAGGAAGCTTGGCTTCCTCCATCATTGGGGCAACCAACGCTCCTGCTTGCTCCAGCTCCGTGGCTGCTGGCCACCACCTTGGTTGGGTTAATTTGCATATACTCGCTCTGATTGGCTGGTGGGCGTGGCTTAAGGTATAGCAAAGGTATAGTCAATTTGCATGTTTGTCTATTATTAGGTAAGATAGATCCAGAGAGGCTGCCAAACAGCCTACAATTTATAGTGCATTCCCTCCTACACACACAGCAAATAATTTTCTGACCCAAACTGTCAATAGGGGCAACTTTGAGAAAAGGTTAACTTTCCAAATGTTTGGGAAATGGTTAATTTAATGGCTAATTAAAGGTTAACCAGTTAATATCTCAAAGAACAAAAACACCATTGTCCATTGTTGAAACCATCCCTATATTCTCTCTCTCTCTCACTTCCCATATCTACATGTTCATCAACCTCATCGGCTCTAGATATAATCAATCTCCATGTTGCTATTGTCACAGCCATGACTTTAATTCATACTGTCACCTGGAATACATCACTCTTTTTACTATTCTTCTCTCTTCTAATCACCCACCACATCAGTTTCTTTATTGCTTCTTCAGGGATCTTTCCAAAACACAAATATATTTTACTCCCATGTAAAAATCATCATATGACTCTCATGTTCTATCGATAAAGTTCAAGCTGTTTACCCTTTTCGTGTCTGATCCCTTTAGAGTTCTTTAGTTCCTTGTTTTTCAAATCCCCTATGTTGGCCACCAGCTCCCCATATCCTCTACACAAAGCATGTCAAACTCAAAGGCTAACACGGGCCAAATAAACGAGGCATGCAGCCCACGGGCTGTGAGTTTGACAGGCTTGCTCTACACAAATTAATTATTTAAAGATCTGGAAAAGTTATTGCTATCTCTCAGCCTCTGAGCTTTTATGTCAGCATGGAATGCCATTCTCTTACTCTATCTTTTCTAGTTCATTCATACTTATCATTCAAGATACAGCTCATACAAACTTATCTTAGAATACCTTTTATCCTAATCAAGCCAAGTCTACAGCGAATGTTCATACTTGTCATGGTTCATGGTTGAAAAGAACAGAACAAGATTCTGGATAACTTAAGTAGAAAGAAAATTTATTAAAAGGGTATTACTAGCTGTCCTGGGTTGAATAGTATCTTACAAAAATTTATGTCCCATCAGAGCCTGTAAATGTGACCTTATTTAAAAATAAGGACTTTGCAGATGTAATCAAGTTAAGATGAGATCATAGTTGGTTAGGATGGGCCCTAAATCCCTGATGACTTGTGTCCTTATTAGAAAATTTGGACACAGAGATTCATACCCAAAGAACATCACCATATATATGTGCAGACAGAAGAAGGGAATGAAGTGATACATCTCTCAAGGAACTCCAAGGATTCTTGACAATGGCCAGAAGTCAAGGAGAGACACATGGAACAAATTATTCTTCAGAGCCTCCAGAACGAATCAACCATATAACACCTTGATTTCTTACTTCTGGCCTCAAGAACTAGAATATAATAGATTTCTGTTGTTTAAGGCACCCAGTTTGTGGGTATTTGTTATAGCAGCTCTAAGAGACTACTATAGTAACCCAGATAATCAATAGAAAGGATAAAAATATGTGTTGCTGCTAGGCCATCAGAGTACAGTTAAAATGCTGCCCTTGAATGATTTTCTTAGAAAAAAATTTCTTTTGACAACTACCATTATTCTGGTACCACTGGGCTCTACCACTGCTAGACATTTATGATTACACCCTGAATCTTCAGCTTATCCCCAGGCACCATCAACCCTTTCCAACTCCCCATGTGACTTTGTTTCACTCTCTCAAGTTGGGTGAAAAGTGCTCCTCACAAAACCAGCAGTATAATTTGTGGAGCCCAGTACAAAATGAAAATGAAGGGTCCCTTATTCAAAAACTGTTAATATTTTCATGACAATAACAGCAGCACATTAAACTAAGTGCTGAATCCTTCTAAGCATAGGTCACATATCCATGATGCTAGCCTTGGCTTTTAATCATACTTGTGTGATATACCCACAGTCTTCACTGAGAGAATTCAGAGTACCATCTACCCTTTTCAGTCTTTATGATGAAGAACAAGGCCTTCCCTCCCACTTATGTTTGCATTCCTCTACATAAGAAGGTGATCTGATGTTTGGTAACAAAAAGACAAATGTTCCAAGGTAGAGCTTATGTATATTTCATAGCATTGCATTATGATTGACTACTTTCCTATTTGTCTCCTTTGCTAAACTGTTAGAAGACAAATGCTTACCTGGACAATTACAGTCTTCTTTTCCTGTGGCCAACATTTTAAATCAGATATGACTCACATTAATGGTATATGAAATTTTCATTTCTTTGGTGTTTTTCTCCTGTGTAAATAATTTTATTCTAATCATATGAGATATGTGCAGGAAATGTTGATGTTTTGTGCTTATTTTATATCTACTAAGTCGGAATTAAGAGCATTTTTCTAAGCATCAGTTATACTGAAGAAGCATTAAATGTATTAAAATGGAAACTATTGTCCAGGCTTTTGAAATATCAACCATTTTTAGGCAATTCAATTTCCATGTGTCCTATTTCTTTCCTACCGAGTAGTAATGGACTATCTTTTCTGACAGCCCCCAAATGACTTTATGTGCTCATCCAGTTTCTGTTCCAACTTCACCAGGCAGTCCAACCTCCGGAAAGATTGGATCTCAAAACTGAATGAACTCTCCACATTCTCTTTTGAAAGATAAACACGCACGCTATAAACTTCATTGGCCTAAACAACAGAAACATCTGTTTAGAATCATGTGCAGCTTGTTGGCTGAATTCAGCAACAAGGAGGCTTAGGAAGTGTGTTCATCAGCTGTGTTCTGCAGCACCCAAACATCATCGCTGGTCAAAATGATGCACTGTAGAGATTACCAAGCATGGGAATAACTAAACTGGATAGCTATCCATAAACAATCCTTTGTAATGCATTACACTGTCCTCACGTCCCACGGTTTTGTCTTCCATGAGAAATAATTTTAGGACATAAATAAGCATGAAATATAATAGACTGTGGAACTAGACAAGGTTGTTAGATCATATAAATGAACATAAATATAGAGTTATAGAACAAAGCGTAGAAGAGCCTTCCAAAGGTTATTTATCTTACGGGCCAATTCCTGTAGTTAATCATTCTCACCAGATTAAAAGCATAAAATATTCTTTTCTGCTGGTTACAAGTCAGATCAGAAATGTTATCCTTAAAACTATAGTCCTGTGAGTTCAGTAACTCAATAGTGAGTGGAGAAATATTTATCCAGTACCTACTATATGACAGGCTCTGTGAAAACCATATAAATTATTATTGGTCATAATAGCTCTACAAGATAGATTGTACTATCTTAATTTAATGAAATAAATAACTAAAGCTTAGAGAGTTTAAGTGAATTACTCAAAGTCAAAAAGTTAATGAACAAAAAGATCAAACTATAAATTTAGAAATCTTAAATCTATATCCCTTTATTTTTAGTATTGTTCTTTTCTATTAAGCTATATAAAGTACTCTTTTAAATTTAAAGTGGTCAGGCATTCTGTATATATATTTTTTATTGATTTTTTTTAGAGAGAGAGGAAAGGAGAGGGGAGAGAGAGAGAGAGAGAGAGAGAGAGAGAGAGAGAGAGAGATTGAGAGAGAGAGAGAGAGAAAGAAGCATTGATGCGAGAGAGAAACATCGATCAATTGCCTCCTGTATGTATCCAGACTGGGATACAACTGGCAACCTGACTGGGAATCAAAATGGCAACCTTTTGGTGCATGAAACGATGCTCAACCAACTGAACCACACCAGCCAGGGCTTATATCTGATTTTTTAAGTCATCTATACTTTAGTAGAAATTAAGTTACCAGATAATTTCAAATATTACAGATAATGAAAAGCAGGTATTGAGAGAATAAATAAAGAAGCGTCTCCCTGGAATATGCTAGAAGTAGATAATGAAGAGCAATTGACAGAGAAGTATGAGAGAGTTGAAGCAAATCCATCCATTATACATTTTTACCAGGTTCAGTCTTATGCTTGTGTATCTTTGTTGGGAAAAAAGTGGCAGAAGTAAATGATGAAGTGAAAGAATAAGTACCCAACTTTATACAAATATTATGAAGATTAAGGTATTTTATGATTACTTAATTTTACTGAAGTTTTTACAAGATATATAAATATATATGTGTGTGTACATATAAATATTTCAACTAAGACATTGAATGCTCCTTTTACTAATGATTTTATAAATATATATTTATATTTTATATAAGATTATTTATATAGACCATATCTACACATGATTTGTTTTACAATTTTTTTTTTTACTTTATGATGGTGCAAAAGCAATGTGCCTTTCTACCATGCTTTGAATTTTGATGTTTTCCAGGTCTAGCAATATGCAGTAAGACGCTCTCTTCTGATGCTAGGCAGTGACAGCGAGTCCCAGCTCCCCGTCAGCCATGCAATCACAACGGTAAACAGCTGATTCTCAGTGCACTGCTTTGCCAGCATGTTTTGGATGTTGTGTTTTGTGTTTTCACATCCCATCATGTCTACAAAATCCCCATCTGTGTCTCCTACTTCTGGTGAGAAAAAGAGGAAAGCAATTACTTTTGAGATGAAACTCAAATGTAAGCTAATGTAAGTGTTCTGAACACATTTAAGCTAGGCTAGGCTAAGCTAAGATGGTTAGGTGTATTAAATGCACTTTCAACCTACGATGGGTTTATCAGATGTAATCCCATCGTCAGTTGAGGAGCATCTGTATATATGTATGTGTGTGTATGTGTGTAGCAGTTACATTTAATAAATCTGCAGAGAATTTATTTGGCTTTATTTCACATTAAAATTCTGGCAACAAAAACAAGCATTCAAAGTCCTAAATTCACTACTTTCTACGTGAACTGTAGCTGTGTCATTCAGATTCAAGTCAAAATACAACTGACTGAATATAAAGGTTGAAATTAAATCACCAGGTCCTTTGACCTCAAGCAAAAAAAAAATAAAAGAAATGCAGACTGTTTAAACAAATGGTTTTCATACTTCATTTTCCAGAAATGTTACTTTTCTATTGAATGCCAAGGGGTGAGCCCTGGGAAGCTAAAAATCACAGGTTCATTTCCTAATTCAGCAATAAAAATAAATTCTGAAGTGAGAGGTCCTCCTGTGTTGCTTTGAGACTTCATCAAAGCTCAGGTATAGAACAGTCCAATGGGCTTTTAAAGATATTGTTATGAATTAAAAGGTAATGCATGCTTATTTTTATTCTTTTCTTTCAAATGTTTTTTATTAAATTTAGAGAGAGAGAGGGAGAGAGAGATAGAAACATCAGTGAGAGAGGAACATTGATCGGCTGCCTCCTACACACCCCCTACTGGGGATTGAGCCCAAAACCTAGTCATGTGCCCTGACAGGAAATGGAACCAGACCAGCGACTTCTCGGAGGATGGTTCGACTATACTCAACCAACTGAGCTACACTAGCCAGAGCAAAAAATAAGGTAATGCATGTTTATTGAAACAATTAAAAATACAGAAGTACAAATTGTCTGTTATTCCAATATTCATAACCATCCCTAATGGGTTAATGTGTGTGAATAGCCATTCTGTATTTTAGATAGCGTGATAGAAAGAACAAAATTGTCATCCTAGTAAAATAGTATAGCACTTTTAAAAATTCAATTCAATTAATTAATATATAAAAATAATCTCATCATAGACAACTTGGTGAATATAGGAAAAAAGTCACCCATACCCAACACCTTTATAAAGATATTATTTTATATTACTGTATTTTCATGTCGTTTTGCTCTGAATGCTGCTGATAATACTACAGGCACTGATTTTTAGGCAAATATTCAGATACAAGAGAGAAGATAATATAAAGAGAGGCTTGATGACAGATAATATCTACCATGGCTGGTTTATTAATCTTTTCCAATTTAAAATACAGCCCACGAAAACTCAGGCCTTTCAATAAGAGCTTCAAAGATCCAGGAAAACATGACTGAAATTCTTTGGCATTAAAAATGACATTTCTTTTCTACTCTTGTGGATAGAAGCAAAAGTACTGTATCCAACTGCCCAATTCTTTAAATAGTTTAGACATCGTTAAAAAGGGGCAAGCAGAGAATGACAGCCAGTAGTTTTAAGTGTCCCCCATCTATGCTATGGGAATAACAGAGATGAAAGACTTTTCCTACTATTATCAAGTAAGTGGAAGCAGAAACAAAATAGTTGAAGGAAACATACCAGGTACAGGTCCAAATTCCACTCTGGGCTATAGAATTCACCTAAGAACATATGATCTGACTGGATCCCTGAGGTTGGATTTCAGTTAACAGATAATCCATAAGTAATCCATAAATCCTTTTATACCAAAATTCTTCCTTTCAATTTATCTTTTGTTTGACCAAAATTACTCTTTAAGTAATTTATTTTTAAAACAGTATGATCTTTTCTAAATCCTTGAATCTCTTGCATAAAAAGAAAATGAGCTAAGTATAATTTTGGGGTCACTACCTTCTTCTTTTGAAATTCTACTAGGGAATCTCCCTTGTTTACTATGATTTTGTTTTTGCAAAAGTCAACCTGATTTTTATTGCCTTGCTGATGAACAGTTTAGCCTGATGTAGTGGCTATGGTAAGTCAATACCAAAACCTACTACAGCCTTCTTATAATGCACCTTCCTCTGCCGCAAAGGCTAGAAATCTACAAATGATACCTTCCCCCCTCCCCCCAACCTCTTTGTAGTTGATCTTGATTTGAGTTACATTTCACCAATTAGATGCAATCACATGATGTTTAGATGGTGGAAGTAAGGGAGGCCATCTTCCTTCTGTTTTGGTTATTGCTGCAGTCAAGTGTATTTATAGATAGACTGGGTTTCCTTGTAGCAGGATTCCCGGATCCAGTCGCCAGCTGTCCAAGTATTTAGCAGTAGAGAACTTCAAATATTGACCAACTGATTCTTCTTCCCCTTCCTAATTGCGATACCAGTACCGGATCCCTTTATAGGCAATTTAGCGGTGTTGTTCAGAGAGTTTTTACCTAAAAGGCTAGCTTTTAAGAATTTCTAATAGTAATTCCTTTAGCCTCAATATTGTTTCTGGCAACTGGATCCTGAATTGATATACCTTTTAGATATTTCTAGAAGTTTGTTTTGTTGGTGGTGGTGTTATTCTTTTAATTTTATGTAATCTGAGAATGGATTTTATTAGTTTATGGTTATAGACATGGTCCCATTAACATTAACACTAATATCTCAACTGTAACAAGCTCAAACTGTTTGCTCACAATTGTTACAGTCTTTCATAGGATTCTTGTCTCTTAAGTATTTCCAGAAACTTTCAGTGTGCTTATGTGTATCCATGAATCATCCCTTGTGTTTACCACTGGATTAGCTGAGCCCCAAATCCTCAACTCTGGGACTCATTCATACAACAGAGATATCGCTCTGAACTGGAATTCTGTTTGTAGTGCTCTAGCCATATTGCATTGCCTAAATGCTGGAAAAAAAATAATAACAAAAATATTTTTGCCTTGGTGTCTTTTAAGCTAAAACTTTGTCACTTTAAAGTGTGAGGAATACTGCAACGCGATGCCATGAATTTGGAATCCCACTATCCCTGTGGTCGGCAAACTGCGGCTCGCGAGCCACATGCGGCTCTTTGGCCCCTTGAGTGTGGCTCTTCCTAAGCCTTAGGAGTACCCTAATTAAGTTAATAACAATGTACCTACCTATATAGTTTAAGTTTAAAAAATTTGGCTCTCAAAAGAAATTTCAATCTTTGTACTGTTGATATTTGGCTCTGTTGACTGATGAGTTTGCCGACCACTGCACTATACCATAACGGTAGAGCTAGAACTCAACTCGTCTTGATAAAAAAATAAAAATAAAGATTCCCGATTCTTGCAAAGTAGATTATGCTAAAATGGAGAGGGGCTTGCATGAGCTGAAATGTTCGAAAATTCTATGACACGGCTCCAACAACTCTTTGCTGGACACGCACACACACAACTCCTGGTTGATTAACTTGAGATGATTTCCAGTAGGGCTTCCATAAGGGAGTGGGAAGCACCCCGCAATGTTGTAAAGAGTGTGGTTAGTCATGGGAGACGTCCATTGGCCTCTGTTATACCTGCTTTGTCTAACAGAAAGGATTACTGTATCTCCTTGTCTTCACAACCCCCTGGAAGTGCCTTACCCATACAAATATTTTTAACAGACACTTATACAGAAGTATGCTGACTATCTGAACTCACTGAGAAGTTTTAAGAGGCACCTTCAGTCCAGTGAGAACACAGTGTTCCAGTTTTAGTTTAAAAAGATGTTGCCTGTTTCTTCCAGCACTGGTTTCTTTACAATGACTTTACTTGGAACACAGATCAAAAGTTTTTTATATCTGATTTTGCTTCTGTTCTATTTTTGTTTCTACTACAGAAATAAAAGTTATTTAAAAGTTAGATAATTATTGTGTTTTCATATTCATTACCCTACCCCATTACTTTATCTCATTTCTCTTTTCTTTCACTTCTGAGAAAGCTTTTAAAATGTCCTCCATCTCATTCATTTCTTTTCCCGCAGTTTTATTCTTTACCTCCTCTAGTGTGAATTTTAATTCTACCATTACAATTTTAGTTTCCTGGCACCAATTATCTCAATGATCTACTTTTCATTTCATCCAGTTATCTTTACAGCTCAATTTTTCCACATCCCTTTAAAACATTATGCTTCTTTTTGATAGAAACTAAGTCTTTTGAAAATAATTCTTCATGCCTTAAACATGACTGTCTGCATTAGTACACCTACACCAGCTTTCTTTTGCTTAGTGTTTGCATACTCTTTTTTTTACTATCACTCTATGTTCTCATATTTGAGTTATCTTGTAAGTGCCATCTAATTATTATTTATGTCTTTACTTAAAGTACTCAGTTCACTTTAATACAATGTTATTGATGAACTCTTTAATAATTATAAATCCACTATTTGTTTTTATAATGTCCCACTAATCTATGTTACCTTTTGTCTCCTTTTTTGTCTTCTTTTGCATTAATCAAATATCTTTTTTTTAAGCCTTTATTGATTTTTTAGAGAGAGGAAGGGGGAGACAGAGAGAAACATCAATGTGAAAGAGAAACATCAGTGGGTTGCCTCCCATAGAAACCTTGACCAGGGATCGAACCTGCCACCTTTTGGGAAAAGGAACAATGCTCCAACCATCTGAGCCACACCGGCCAGGGCTCATTTATCTTTTATTATGCCATGCTTGTTCCCTATTATCTTGTTATTTATAACATTGCATATTGTATATGTATATGCATTACATATTGCATATGTATATGCACACTTGTATATAAGTATACATTCTAATGTATAAACAGTAGGATAATAGGGAACAACCAGGGTTTTTTCCCCCTTCTCTTTAAAGTATCATATTTCTCTTTGATAGGAACTAAAGCTTCTCTCCTGCTACTTAAAATGTCCTTCTGGATCATAAAAGGGACTTACAAAAACATCCTGGTACTTTCTTCTACCTTCAGAATAAGTGAAGTTAAATGTTCTTAGATCATTAGATTTTTCAGGAAGAGGTAAAGGTACTAACGTATGTAAGACTTCTTTTGTTGGCTATACTAAAGATTATGGCATGCTACATTGAATTATTAAAGAAAGCCAGTTAAAAGTGTTCATGCAACAAAACAGTATAATTCTAAACATATATACTAAAAATAACTAAAGATGACATCCTAGACTACACTAACCTTAATAACTTCAATTCTTATTAGACTGTTCTTTCATTTCTAAAAACTCTTCAAATACTCAGTCACACAAGTTTTGATAGAATTGGAATTTTTTAAAAATATAAACATAAATCTAAATGATATATCTTCTTTATAAATTTCTAAATCATTTTTAAAATTATTTGTATTAAAAATAGTATAGAAAGAAAATAATTGTATTAACAGTGAAACATTTAATTTAATACTTAAGTTGAATTATTCCTCTAGATTCAGCAAACATTATTTATTCCTATTGCATCAACATAGACATGAGGCAAAGGGAAAATAAATAAATTACCTGAATTTTGTAATGATCAAGTGTCTAAATCAAAATTAAATTCCCTTAATTTTGATTTCACTATCCCCATAAGGCCAACATTTGAAAATTAGGGATTAATGCAGAAAAAACAGCTTGACTTACTCCAGGTGAAATATATTTTCCTTAGAACAATATCTTGAGTCACTGTGGCAATCACCCAACTCTAGAAGGTAGATGTCTTTTGTTGATTTCATTGTTTTTTGTTGTTGTTCTTTTGTTTTGGGAGTTTTGTTTTATTTAGTTCTACAAATAAAAGAAAATCAACTATTCAAACTAACTGAAGCTAAAAGAAACTTTATGTAAGGGCATCTGGGCTCTCTTATACCTCTTACCTCTATTTTCTGCTGCTTATTGATTTCTTTCTTCAAAACTGATTTCTTCCATGAGTCTGGAAACAGGTGTCAGCTTGTCCCACCTTTTATATGCCTTTTATCATTAGGAAAAGCTGAATCTTTTTCTTAGATCCAATTTTTAAAACCCTAGGAAATTGCTCTGAAGAATCATATTCCAACCTTTGTGACAAATAGCTATAACTGAGTACTAAGTACTCAGCACCAGTACTTAGGCAGAATGCACACACTAGGAGTAGATAATTAAAATAAAGAGCAATTTTCCATAAGGAGAAAGTTGCTGTTCTCAGAAAAAAAGAAAAACGTTCTGTTATGATCAAATTGTGTCTCCCCCTCCTCCAAAAAAAAAAAAAGATATGTTAAAGTCCTAAACCTTAGTACCTCAGAATGTGACCTTACTTGGAAACAGGGCTGTTCCAGATATAAATAGTTAAGATGAGGTCATACAAAAGTAGTGTGGCCCCTAATCCAGTATGACAAGTGTCCTCATAAAAGAATGACCATATTGGGACAGAGAGACACACAAGGAGAATGCCATGTGATGACAAAGGCAGAAATTAGAGTTATGCAGCTACAAGCAAAGTAACACCAAAGAGAACCAGAAGGTAGGAAGAGGCAGGAGGGATTCTCCCCTACAGGTTTAAAGGGAGCATGGGCCTACCAACACCTTGATTTCAGACTCCTAACCTCCAGAACTGAGAAAACAAATTTATGTCGCTTTAAGCCACCAATTTGTGGTACTTTGTTATAGCACTTTTAGGAAACTAATACAGATGCTGAATAAAGAAATTTATATATTCTCATTTCACTGATATCTTGGAGAGGGGAGCATAGAAAGGCAAGTGAATCCAGTTCATCATTTCCAAACAGTGCATTATTTGGGAGCAATGTGTTGAATGTGTTCAGAAGTCTACACAATAGCCAGAAACCACTATTCAAATATGGGATATTCAAATAAAACAAGAAGAATAATCAGGAAACATAAATAGGATAGATCTAATTAAAACATAATGCCAGGGTTTTACTAGAGGGTCCTAAATCTTTTTCTATTTCAAATATTGACTTCAATTTTACTTTTTACTTCCAGGAACTGCCTTTATTATAAATGAAACAGAAATGACATAACATTTTTATGTGCATGATTAACTTCTACATAAAACTGTTCCTTTTAAAGCTTAGCAAAAACTCTATGTAATATTAGAACAGCCTGTTCACCCCTTATGGACCATATGTCCCTTAACAATTTATCCCAGTTTCAGAAAGGATCATTGCACTTCTTTGCTATACTTAAAGAGCAGTAAAACCATTTTTTAAAAGGCAGATGTTGTGTGACTGGTTGCATATTTGGTCAACTTGGTCATTATAGCATCCTCTAATGAGCAAAATAACCACCATTAGTTGTTCCTTTGGGTTAGGGCATTAGAAACACAACTTTTTAAATTGTCATGTTTTCTGGAAGGGTAGAATGTCAGCCAAGTAGCCAATTACATTTCCAGTTCGAGTTGGGAGAAATAGCTGGTTTATTTGTATGTTTATTTTAGTTGCATTCTTTCTTATTTCAGGAGAGATTTAAAATAGTTGAAGAATGTCCACTACTAATCCGCTCTATGAATTTTGGCTAAATCTCAGTTTCCTCATCTTCAAATTGGGGGAAATAAGCCCTTATCAGAGGTATGTTTGTTAAGATTAAAAGGAAATTTTCATATGGAAATTAATTGTCAACAGTAAGTGCTACTCTAATGCTCATTGGTATTACCGGTTTTTCTAGCTAATATCAGAATTCTAAAGAAATGAGACCAATAAGTGCTTTTGCAAAGGGATCTGAGGTGGGGTAGTGTGTACTATTCAGTTTGGTGAAGGCCATATGGAGAACCCTGGTAACTTGGGAAATATATAAAAGGGTGAGGAGAGACACAGAGACAACTAAGGAGGAGGAAATTTTTTTAAAAGTGAACTTTAAATGGTGCAGCCACTTTGCCTGGCCCGTGGCTCAGTGGTTGAGCATCAACCTATGAACCAGGAGGTCACCCTTCAATTCCTGCCTGGGTTGCAGGCTCCATCCTCAGTGGGGGACAGGAGGCAGCAGATGGATGATTCTTTCTCATCATTAATGTTTCTCTCTCTCTCTCTCTCTCTCTCTCTCTCTCTCTCTCTCTCTCCTTTTCTCTCTCTGAAATCAATAAACACATTTTTTAAAAAAAATTTTTAATGGTATAGCCAATTTGACAGACAGTTTTGTATGTCTTACAAAGCTAAAATGTAGTCTTACCATACGTTTCAGCAATCATGCTTCTAGGTAGACAAATGAATATCTATATGAAATGATGGTTGTTAACTAAACTTATTTGGTAATCATTTCAGAATATATGTAACTCAAGTCTGTGCACATTAACCTGACAATGCTATAGGTCAATTATATCTCAATAAAACTAAAATAAAAATAAAACTATGTTCACACAAAAACCTGCAAGTGGACATTTATAGAAGTTTTATTCATACTTGCCAAAACTTGGAAGCAACCGAAATATCCTTCAATAAATAAATGGATAGATAACCTGTGGAACAATGGAATAGTATTCAAAGATGGAAATAATAAATTACCAAGCCATGAAAAGATATGAAGAAACTTAAATGCATATTGCTAAATGAAAGAAGCTAATTTGAAAAGGCTACAGTATACTATATAATCTCAACTATATGACATTATAAAAAAAAGCAAAATTATGGAGATAGTAAAAAGATCAGCAGTTACAAGAGGACCAAGAAAAGGGGGAAAGTTACATAAGCAGAGTATAGGGAATTTTTATAATGGTAAAACTATTCTGTATGATGCTAGAATAATGGATACATGAGATTATCAAAACTCATAAAACTATGAAGCACAAAGAATAAACCCTAATGTAAACTATGGACTTTCATTAATGTTAATGCATTAATATTGGTTTATCAATTATAACAAATATACATATTATATACGAATGCAAGATATTATAATAGGGGAAACTGTGGGTAGGGTAGAGAAATTCTCTGTACTTTCTGCTCAATTTTTTGTAAACCTAAAACTTCTAAAAAAATGTCTATTAATTTAAAGCAAAACAAAACAAACTGGGTGTTTCAAAACTAGATTCATATTATAGACTAGATGGTGTTTGACAACAGCACTGAGACTTGTCATAGAATCACAGGGTAGTATGTACAGATGCACTTTAGTTTATTAAATTTATTTTCTAATCAAGTCCCAAGCCCAAACAGGACTTACGCTAGCTGTATAATAAGGCCTGGGTACCAGTCCCAGAGCAGTTAAGTAACTGCGGGCTCTCAAAGCTGGATCTGGCCCGGCTATGCTGCTGGTCTACTCCTCCCTACAGTTTCCAGGGCAATGACACTGGGGACACCACAAAGTGTGCCTTTGTCTGCTCCCTGCTTTGCAGACTGGCTGCCTGAAGGTCTGCATGTATTTAACACACAAATTCTCTCACTTCAGAAATGTGTTAAGGATTTCACTCCCATAATTCAAGCCTAAAAAATGTCTTCTTAAGAAGAAATCACTTTCCTTACTTCAGTCACAGTGGGCATTTGTGAATGGCTTCAGATACTTCCATTCAGACAACAAGCCTTGTTCTTTGTTACTTCAGAATGTTTACTCTTTCGTATGTTTCACTTCCAGCTCTATTTGCTTTAGCTCATTTTATTTCTCTTTATTAATAAATTATTTAATCATTTATTCTTTATAAAATTGCCAATCTAAAAAATATGGTCTAATTAATGCAATGCATTAAACAGAACTGCCGTTCCCTGTGGACTCAAAGGCTGTGATCTGGGGAAAGCTGAAAGCTCTGGTCACAGTCTCCACGCTCTTCCTTTCCTTAAGAAAGCAGTCAGTCACCCCCCAAAGAAACTGCAAAGCCTAGAACACCAAAGATTGCCAGTAAATCAGCAGAACTAGAAAGAGGCAAGGAAGGATTCTCCCTTACAGGTTAAAGGGAGCATGAACCTGCTAACAGAATTGCAACATTAGGTCTGAATTGTTGAGTCTCTTGAGAGACACACCCACAAAAAACGTGTGGCCTCTAAAGTATGTATTTCTGGCAAAATCTACCTTTTCTTTTGGAAAAGTACCTACATGATAAGCCATACCAAGGGAAGATCCACAGTTTTAATCCTCTCACAAGTTTAATTATCTAAACCAGAACTCCCCCAAATATATTATATACTAGAGGCCTGGTGCACGATATTCGTGCACTGGGGCAGGGTGGGGGGGATGTAGGGAACGGCACCCACAGACTATGGGATGTAGGGAATGGCACCCACAGACCATGGGATGTAGGGAACGGCTCCTACTGACAATGGGATGTAGGGAACAGCTCCCATAGACAATTGGATGTAGGGAATGGCTCCCACAGACAATAGGATGTAGGGGATCGGCTCCTACATACTATGTGATGGTTGGGAATGGCTTCCCACCGGATAATAGGATGTTGGGGAACGGCTCCCACCGACGATGGGATGTTGGGGAATGGCACCCCACAGACAATAGGATGTAGGGAAGGGCTCCCACAGACAAAGGGATAGAGGGAA
>NW_005871119.1:1734912-1741151 GCF_000147115.1 Myotis lucifugus | reverse complement strand
CTGCCTAATTGCCCCTAACTACTCCCCTGCCAGCCTGATCGATGCCTAACTGCTCCCCTGCCAGCCCGGTTGCCCACAACTGCCCTCCCCTGCTGGCCATCTTGTGGCAGCCATCTTTGACCACATGGAGGCGGCCATCTTGTGTGAGGGTGTGATGGTCAATTTGCATATTACCTCTTTATTATATAGGATACCACTATTGGTATGAGAACATTTGATGTGATGCATGAATAACAGTAGTACATTACAGTAATACATGAATAACAGAAATACATGATACTAATACATGAATAAAATAAATGACTATTTATTTTATTATGCAGCTTAAAAATATAACTAGCACACAAAAACTATAGTTTTATGGGTATCATTGCTTGGGGACAATATAAAAGAGTGTTTTTAAAGAGAAATAGTATAGGTGGTACATGGCTAAGACATTACTACTGTAATTTTTATTACTGTAAAATTACTGTAATAAATGACTCTTTGGCTTCCTTAAAAAATAAGTCTAACTTAAAATAATAAATCCAACCAAGGGAAATGAAAGCTTGGAGAGTATTATGCTAAGTGAAATAAGCCAGTCAGAGAACAAATGTCACATGATCTCACTTATGTGTGGAATCTAATGAACAAAATAAACTGATGGTTAAAATAAAACCAGAGGCATGGAAACATGGAATAGACTGACGAATCTCAGAGAGAAGGGGTGGTGGGGGAAAGAGATTGACCAAATAATTTATATGCATATGTGCATTGCTCAAGAACATAGACAATAGGGTGGTGAAGGCTTGGAACAGGGCAGGAACCAGGTTGAGGGGGGCAATGGAGAAAAAGGGGAGGACATCTATAATACTCTCACAATAAATATTTTTTAAAAAGAAGAGAAGCTGAATAGCAATGGGATTATGCCTAGTAAATTCTTTAATTGATTAAGTCAGTTTCTTTAACCAAATTTTTTTTCAAAGGTAATGGCTAGAAGTTTAGTTATCTTTAAGATATCCATTTTTATACCTCAGTCTTCCAAAAGAGAATACATATAGATGTGTATGTCTCAACATTTCCTGTTTAAAATTGTAAAGACAAACTAGTGTTGACTCCCAGATCTAATTTTTGTATTTTTTTGCCCCAGTTAATGGTATCTCTAGTGAACCAAGTAGAAAATCTTTTATATTCAGTCATTATGGCTTATCACTTCTACTTCTTTAATACCTTCCAAGTAAATTCATTTCTACTCATAGGTATTACTGTTTTTTGGATCATATTTCCTTTCCCCTCTTTCAAGATTTAATTTTCACATCACTTTCTCTGGAGAATCTGCTCTTACACTCAGGTGCAGATTGAGTGCCTTCAAATGTTTCCCTAAAGCACACATTTCTCATCACACCCAATTACAATTTTTTGTCAATTTGTACCATTGCCTCTGTTAGAAAAAATATCTGCTAAGGCTAAAATACCTACTTAGCATTAGCATTCTTTTATCCCCATTGATCGGTACACATAGATGCCTAATAAATATTTCTGAATAACTAAAAATAATTAGTTAATGAATTATTTCAACAGTCTTCTAACCAGTTTAACCTCAAACTTGGTACCTTTTCCATCTATTCTCTGCACTATAGGCAGAGTGCTTGCTGTAAAGCCCAACCTAATAAAATTATGGTTCTATGTCAGACTTTTTGGTTGAAGATTACATAAAACAAACTTTAGCTAGCTGAAAAAAAACTTAGTTTTTTTTTAATTTTTTTAATTGACTTTAGCGAGGAAGGGAGAGGGAGAAAGAGATAGAAACATCAATAATCAGAGAGAATCATTGATCAGCTGCCCCCTGCACGCCCCACACTGGCATGTACCCTGACTGGGAATTGAACAATGACCTCCTGGTTCACAGGTCAATGCTCAACCACTGAGCCATACCAGGTGAGCTTAAAGGGGTCTTAACTTTAAGAATTGCCCAGACCTCTTTGGAATAGTATCCATTGTTCAGCACATGATGTGCCTCACTCTCAACTGCAGGTACTAGAATGTATGCTTAAGGGCTTCTCTCGCTATAGGAGGAGAAAACTGAAATTCTCTCAGAACTTGAGTCTTCTCAGGGGCAGTCCACATCCTGGTTCCCTGCACCCCTGATTGTAAAAAACAAAGATGTGACCAACACTACCTCTAGACTTTCCCTGTGGTGTTGAGCCAGAGTTATCCCCCATAGGGTTTGGCTTCATATTGCACCCTCCATCCTTTCCTGATCCCATTTATCCCACTTCCTCATTTGCCTGGAAACATTTCCTAAATAAACAGTTTTCTCATGAATCTATGTCTTAAGGTCTTCACCTGGGAAACCCAAACTAAGACAAGAATTTGTAGTGTTCATAGTACCCAAGGCTAGTAAAGCATTCATTCAGGTCTTGATAGGAGCTAAGATTAGAAATATAAAAGAAGATACAAATAAATTCAGGAAAGTGGTTTGACTTTGTCTTAGTCCTCTCTCTCTCTCTCTCTCTCTTTCTCTCTCTCTCTCTCTTCTTATCCTCACCCAAGATTATTTTTCCATTGATTTTTAGAGAGAGTGGAAGGGAGAGGGAGAGACAGAGAGAAACATTGATGTGAGAGAGACATTGTGATTGTCTCCTGCACCCAAGGTACATGCCCTTGATTGGAATTGAACGTGGGACCCTTCAGTCTGAGGGCTGATGCTCTATCCACTGAGCCAAACTGGTTAGGGCAGACCTCTGCTTTTCTCTTGATAATTGCTCTATATTAACTTATCTGCTTCCAAAACTGCTTGGCAGAATATGGAATTCCAGAGCTCCAAAATTAACATTTCCATCTCTACATTTTGGTGGTCCTTAAATCAAATTAAAAGGAAACAACATCTGTTTGAGCTAATCTGATTAGGACATCTATCTACAATTTAGCCAATCATCCATAGCCAGAGAGACAGGGTCCTAAAGTACAATCACACCAGATGGATTAGACAGAGACTCACCAGAGCAAGAGAGAATAATTTGTCAACTAACACTATGATTCCCCACTTAAAATCTTTAACTTATCCCTAATAATTTTTAGAATAAGTCCAAAAAACTTACCAAGGCATAAAGGGCCTTTTTTATGTAGCCTCAGCTGTTGCCTCTACCAATTCAGAACCCATGTGAAATGTTTACAACATCGTGCCCCTTCTTATCTCTGACACTTAGAATTTGTTGCTCCCTCTTAATGAATTTCCTTTCATCTTCCCTACATACATCCTTCACCTCACCAACTCCCATTAGTACTTCTGAATATATTCAAGCATCAAACTCTGCAAAACCTCTGCTAATTCCCTGACCCTGTGTTAGGGACCCCTACTTTATGACTCTCTATATTATACCACACTGTAAGTATTTGTCTGCTTAGCTGCCTCTTAGTAAAAATAGAAATCCTTAAAGTGCTTGATATCATATGGATACCCAGTAATTTTTTGGTCTTGTTGTTGTTGTTTTTGATGAAGTAAGAGATGGAGAAAAGAAAGAAAAAAGCTTAAAAGAAGCTCCAGATAGACCAGAAGTAGATGCTCTTGAAATGTTATTTATCTCAACCTAAGGAAGAACAGTGCACAAGGAAGAACAGTGCACAATCATTACTGGTATTGAGGGTTTTTTCAAAACAAACATACCAAGAAATAGTGCTCAGACCTTCATTTAAACTCTTCGTGGGAATGTAAACATAGAACTATATTTTAAAAGATTTAGGTGGCAGATTTACTAATCATTCTGTGGTTTTTTTTCTCCTACTTCTTTCTCATGTGCTCATCCTGTTATGAATTTTTTTCCTTTTCCCATAATCTACTTAAACAAGACTTTTTGACCAATAACAAAATCCAGACTGTCCCTTAGGGAATATTTTGTCTGCAAGATCGATCTATGTTGAATTACCTGTCACTACAAGTTGATCCTGATTCTCACAAAGATTGGCTTCACTCTTGGAAATTGGCTTTTGTGTAATTATCCCACCTTCTGTTTACATGGACTGAATTGGAAAAACCATAAATACATCCCTTTACAAAGTACTTGTAGATCTGAGATAATGTAAGACACTACCCATGGAACATATCAGCCATTGTAGAATCCAAGGCCTAAAATAGGCATAGGTGCATTTTTTGTCTCTGACCTTAGAAGAAGTAATTCAGGACTAAAATAATTCTATTAAAATGTGGCAGATAGGAAATGAAAAGCAAAAATTCTGACATTCTGAGCTTCGTTTAAGGATCCTGTTAACGAAGACCTGGCTTTTAGAAAATGAATTGTCCAAATATAGATCCCATCTGACAAAGTAATCAAAGGTTAGCCACACCTCAGTCATTCACTCAACAAATTTTTTTGAAGTGTAAATGTGTACAAGAAATTGTTATGGACAATAGCAATAAAGCAGCGAGCCAAACTCCTGCCTTCTTGAGTTTATAGTCTAGTGGGAGAGACTGACCATGAGACAGACAAAAACTATATATTATAAGTCACATTACATACTTGGAAGAAAAAAATGCAGTGCCATGAAAATCCATAACATGAGAGACTCACTTTATCTTGGGGATTAGGGAGAGTTTACTTAAGGAATAGTGATGATGCTGGGGATGGTAATAATACTTTTTTAGTTTACATGTAGCAAACCTATGATGAGAATTTTTACATATACTATTTTCCTTAATTCCAACAACTACCCCACAAGATAAGTGGTTTATTAACTTTACATGAGAAAACTGAACTTTAAAAAGTTTCAATGACTTGCCCAAAACAACAAATCTCAGGAGGGAACTGTTAGCTGAGATCTGAAAATAAATAAAGTTCTGGCCAGGAAGTGGGGAGTGTAGGGAAATGCATTCCAATTCGGGGAAGTGGGCTTCAAGGCCTGAGACTGGGTGAACAGGACTTGGAGAACTGAGAGCAGACCCATGTGACTCCTCTTTAGAGCCTCATTAGCATAAAGGTAAGAGAAGAGAAGTAGGGGTTTGCTAGCCCAAAGAGGGGTTAATGATGTGTTTCTTTCTCCTAAATACAATGGAAGCCAATGAAAGATTAAAGTAGATGAATGACGTGATTAGATTTGTATTTTTAAAAGATTACTCTGACACCATTGTGAAGAATTGGAGAAAGCAATGAATGTGAAAAAAATGTTGTTTAACATTTGGAGGGCTTAGCTGCTGGAACAGAAAATTACATACTCCTCCCTATCTTAATCCAGTTCTCTGATAAGACCCACTTGGCATGCCTCTGAGGGGTGACATAATAAAAACCCATCCCTTCTATTTCTTGTAAAAATATACTCAAGATCATATACCATCTATCAGATCATATAATTGGCTGTTGTAGAGAATCTATGTAAGAAATTTCTCCCAAAATCGAGGGTAAGGAAGTCCCTGCTATACACTATAGGTGTGCACTTATACCCATAATCTGATACTGTGTAATACACAGCCTGGAATTTCTCTGGAGTAATGACTTTGTATCACTTAGCATGACACAAACTGGTCCTAGCAGCAGGGATCATGTCTTTTTAATTTTCTTGTGTCCATAATAACACCTAACAGAGAATCTGCGTAGCCGCGTAGAGTAAAGGAGCGTTCACCGGCATCCAGAGATCGGCTACTAGCCCGGCGGCTACTGACCCGGAGGCAGCGATTCGCAAACAGCGCGACTGCAAGAGCCAAGGGGAGACCTGCACCCCTCCACGGAAAGATTCAAGCAACAGCGGCCTCCTGATCACCACACGCTCTGCCTGGGGAACAGTTGCTGCGTCTGAAGCCTCCCTCCACCAGCCAGAAGAGCCACCACAACTGTGAACAGCACCCATCAGAGGCCCTGCTATCAACAGAGGAGCCGCTGCTACCACAACCGCCCAAGGAGCAACCACAGACCGAGGAGCCACTGCCACCCAGGGAGCAGCCACTGCCACCCAGGGTCCAGCCACTGAACGATTCAACAACTAGTCATGTCAGTGAGATCAAACATGGGTAGACAAAGAAACCCCCCAAAGGAAAGAAAAGGAGGACTCGCCAGAAAAGCAGCTAAGTGAGACAGAGATATGCAACATGACGGAAAAAAGAATTCAGAATAAGGTTCCTAGAGTACATGCACCGGATTGTTCAAGAAGCAGAAGAAACAGGATGAAAAACTCAACTACGTATGCAAGAAGCTAGAAGAAACAGGTGAAAAAATCAACAACTTTAGGTAAGTCCCAGAAAGAATGAAGAGCGACCTAGCTGCAATAAAAAA
>NW_005871119.1:1724094-1734812 GCF_000147115.1 Myotis lucifugus | reverse complement strand
GCCAGCAGGCTTGGCCAGCCTGAAAACAGCCCTCAGCCCTCACCCAGACTGGCCAGGCACCCAGTGGGAACCCCCCACCCGAAAGGGGGTATGGACAGCCTGCAAACAGCCATCAGCCCCTCACCCAGGCTGGCCAGGCACCCAGTGGGGACCCGACCCTGAAGGGGGTGTGACCAGCTGCAAACAGCCATCATCCCTCACCCAGGCTGGCCAGGCACCCCAGCGGGGGACCCCCACCCTGAAGGGTGGTGTGACCAGCCTGCAAACACCCATCAGCCCCTCACACAGGCTGGCCAGGCACCCAAGCGGGACCCCCACCCTGATCCAGGACACCCTTCAGGGCAAACCAGCTGGCCCCCACGCGTGCACCAGGCCTCTATCCTATATAGTAAAAGGGTAATATGCAAACTGACCCTAACAGCAGAAAGACTGGGAATGACTGGTCACTATGACACACACTGACCACCAGGAGACAGATGCTCAATGCAGGAGCTGCCCCCTGGTGGTCAGTGCGCTCCCACAGGGGAAGCTCTGCTCAGCCACAAGCCAGGCTGATGGCTACCAGTACAGCGGTGGTGGTGGGAGCCTCTCCTGCCTCCTCAGCAGCGCTAAGGATGTCCGACTGCAGCTTAGGTCTGCTCCCTGCTGGCAAGTGGACATCCCCCAAGGGCTCTTGGGCTGCCAGAGGTATGTCTGATTGCCAGCTTAGTCCCAATCCCCTGGGGAGCAGGCCTAAGGCAGCAGGTGGTCATCCCCCAAGGGGTCCCAGACTGCGAGAGGGCACAGGCGACGCCCCCGCCCCCCCGCCCGAGTGCACAAATTTTTGTGCACCGGGCCTCTAGTATACTATAAAGCAAATCTAGAACCATAAAATAAATCAACTAGGCTATTTGAACAGAGATGAAAAACAAATGGTCATGCTAAAAAAGGATTATTTCAAATTATTCATGCTACTAATCCCAGTCTCTGGAGACTGAGAACTCATCTTTTGGCAGCACAAATAAGTTGAAAAAATTGTATCGAACACATATCTTATTAATTAATTACAGTTGCATAAGTTCTTACTGGTCAAGCCATCTCCTGTTTGATTTTCCAACAAACTCTTGCAGTACAGAAAAGTGATGCTTTACCTAAAAATGTGTTTCTTTGAGATAATTCCTATTGTTCTCACTTTACAAATAAGAATTAGGCCTATAGCTATCATGTGTCCTCCTTAAAGTCCCACAGCTAGTTGAACAGTGGAGCAAGGACTTGATCCCAGGTTTATCTGGCTCCAAAACCCATGTTCTGCCCATTGTACTTTTCTTTCTAACAAGATTTAAAATAAGGGGAGGGGATTCAGGGAAAACTGATTCATGCTATTGTTATAATTTATTAAGCACAAAGACTTCACCAAAGAAATAAGGGGTACATGAAGCCAAAAGGGAAGAAAACAGTGTTTTGGTTGCTACAGGTTTTTGAAGAATTTACATGAGAGTATTTGTAATATTTTGTAGCTCTCTTACATCCTTAGAAGAATATAAGAACAGACACTTTTATCATCCTAGCCTGAACCTCATTTCTAGGAGCCAATTTAGGCAGTAAATTTCCTAATATGAGCTCAGGCCTATGGTACATGAAGTTTACAAGTCAAGTCAATAGGGGGACCTTAAGCAAAAAAAGGTCCAAAGCATCAAGTGCAAGGGGGCAGATGGAGGACAGCTATCAGATTAAAGCCAAAGGGCCTCAGGACCCGTTTCCTTATTTATAAAATGGGGTGATAAGGGAGTCAGTGGTAAAGAAAACACTTAATATGATGCCCTGATCAATAATTCTTAACTATTATGTTGACCACAGAATAGTCAAGATTGATGAAATGAGATCCAAAAGTTGAGGCTGGAAAAGTTCCCAGAAGCAGGATTTGTATGAAGACAAAAACCTGAAGTGACAAAAGGCAGTTCAAGATGATGTAGGTTCAAGATGATGATGGTTTGGCTCAGTGGATAGAGTGTCGGCCTGTGGACTGAAGGGTCCCCGGTTTGATTCAGGTCAAGGGCACATGCCCAGGTTGAAGACTCAATCCCCATTAGGGAGTATGCAGGAGGCAGCTGATCAATGATTCTCTCTCATCATTGATGTTTCTATCCCTCTCTCCCTTTCCCTTCTTCTCTGAAATCAATAAAAATATATTTTTAAAAAGAGAGAGTATTATTTCACAAAGTCAGCACAAAGATGAGAACAGTCTTTCCTTCCTGCCACTTTTATGACTCCTCACCGCATACATATTAGAGTAAGTATCAGAACATAGCACAACCCTCTTAAAAAGTTTCCTATCCATAGTAGGGGTATAACAGAAAGAAAAATGGTGGTAAAATTTTACTAATAATAGCTAACGTTGAGTGACCACCTCCAATTAGAAATTTGAAGAGCCAGTACATGATATACTCTGTTCCACTTTTCCCTGTGATAACCCAGTGGCAATGGAGCCTCCAGGAGCCTGGGCCCTTGAGTGAAGATGAGCAGAGTCCCCTGCAGACATGCAGCATACACCAGAAATAAACATGTCATTATAAGCCGCTAAGATTTGAGGTTGTTTGTTACCACAGTAGAGTCTAGCCCAGTGGTTCTCAAACTGTGGTTCCAAATCAGCAGCACCAGCATCATTTGGACACTTGTTAGAATGCTACTTTTTGGATCTCATCCCAGACCTACGGAATCAGAAACTCTGGGGATGAACCCAGATATGTTTTAACCTCCAGGTGATTCCTAGAATGTTTAAGTTTGAAAGTACTGACCTAATATGTCTTCCCTGTTAGGAACGTCCTAGCAAAGAGGCCAGTATGACTAGAGAGGTGTGTGTAAGGGCGGATATATGAGATGAGGCCAGAGATGTAACAGGTGTCAGATTGTATAGGTATAGATTGTTAACAGTCTATTGTAAACTGTTTAATTTTTTACTCTACTTGAGTATTAATAGGTGCTCTATGGAAAAAAAAAATTCTGTGTTAGAAAACCATGGACTAAGTGAAGTTAAATCAGTTTCTATAAAACTTTTTTATAACCTTTGCTAATGAACATGTTTGTCCAAGATATTGGAAAAAAAATGTATGTGGCTGTGCTATTGAGTGAATGGTGACACTGTTAACCAGAGATGAGAATATAGAAGGCAGATTAGTTTTGACCAGATGGAAAATTTGAAGTGCCTATGAGGAATATCCAGGTAGAGCTACTCAAAAGAGAGTTGAGAAATAAGAGTTTAGATCTCAGGCAAGACATCAGAGATCAATACATAGATTTGAGAATAAAATCTAAATATTTATGAAGTCTATGGTTATGCTATCTAAGCAAAGAAAGAAGAAAAGGATCATCCACCCTATCTACAGAAGGAGGATTAGGGGTGAATTTCCTATTTGAATTATTTGCATTGTGTGTATTCCTTGGAAAATGTCTGTTCTCTAATTAGTTTTGTCCTATAGATATGCAGATATTCACTTCTTAACCTATTTTATTTTATATTATGCAATATTTGGGCTTACTGAAGTTCACTAACAAATGTAAGAAAGAGGGGAGGAAGGGGAATGGAGGGAGAGAAGGGAAGGGAAGGAATGGATGGAAAGGAAAGAGAGGGAAGGGAAGGAGAGGGGAAGGAGGAAGGAAGGAAGGAAGGAAGGAAGGAAGGAAGGAAGTAAGTAAGGAAGGAAGGAAGGAAGGAAGGAAGGAAGGAAGGGAGGGAGGAAGGAAGGAAGGAAGGAAGGAAGGAAGGAAGGGAGGGAGGGAGGGAGGGAGGGAGAAAATGTATCTATTCATTCATTTTTCTTCTTTGAAGATTGTTGTGCTTCTGTTTTATGTCATCATTGGTTTTTTCCAAACCAAATGATGTGACAAAAGCTGTGTATCCAAGAGATGACTCAACTTTCCAAAATATTGAGAGATAATTTGACTCATATCTCAAGAATCACCTTTATTTTTCCCTTGCTTTCTTTTTCTGGAAACAAAAGTTGGATATTTTGGTAATTGAGTAACTTGGACCTTTGCTTAGTTTAATGGTAAATTTGAGCTAATATACCAAATTAGCAAAATGAATCATAGCGAACATTCTCTGGCCAGGCTTATTAAATTTCGACAGTCACCCAAAGTCTCTTTCATGGGAAATGTGTCCACCTTCCAAAGGCCTTATGCCATACTCTTAAAAGTACTGCAGTTCCATGAGAAATGATTTATTCATTGAACTTGATTGTCAAATTTCACCATATCTAATTCTGGGGCATTGATTATAAATGTGAATACTTGAACTTGATTCAGAACTATCAAGCACGCTTAGAACTTCAGTCAGTTAATCCTGCTGGAATCTTAAACTCTAAAGACCAAAGTCACGGAAATATGTTTTGGCTTTAATGTGCAGACATTTTTCCATTGGCATAGTCCTTTGTTTTAAAATCATTTCCTTGAGAACTGTTAAAAAGTCTTAGAGATTTTTTTAATTTGCATCTCTTTAACTAATGTTTCAATTCAATTACTGATAAAGCCATGAGATAGTTACTTTAGGTGAAGAAGGCAGAATACCAGTTTACATTTTGTTATTTAACACAGAATCATATTTTCGTATTTAAATATTTCATCAAACCTATTTTGAATGATGACCAAAGTTTAGTTAATGATATCACCATTAATAACATATTACCCCATTCCTCTTTGAGCCTAACAAAGCCTAAGAAAGAAATATTTGTCAGCAGATAGCAAGCAGGTTTCCTTTTAAGCTATAAAGCTAAATTTTAGGAAGCATTAATTTTATTTTCCTAATTATAGAAAAAGTTGTGTTAGACTACTAAACATTAGTAAATTAGTCTGACTGGGAGCTTTATTAAGAGGGGAAATAATAACAACAGTTAATAGTCATTGAGTGCTTACCTATGTGCCCCACACTCTCTCACAATTTGTGAGGTAAGTACTTCCTAAATCTCCATTGTTATTGGGAACTACAAGTGAGGGAGTTAAAATATATGAAGATGAATTATTGTTGATGGTCACAAATGATAGAACCAAGATTCGAACCAAGGCTGTCAGAATCCAGCACGTGTAATCCTTACACTACACTACCTCTCAAATAGAAGAAAATGAAAAACAAAAAGAGGTTGTTTGGCTCAGTGGATAGAGCATCGGCCTGCAGACTCAGGGGTCCCAGGTTCGATTCCGGTCAAGGGCATGTGCCTTGGTTGCGGGCACATCCCCAGTGGGGGGTGTGCAGGAGGCAGCTGATCGATCTCTCTCATCGATGTTTCTGGCTCTCTGTCCCTCTCCCTTCTTCTCTGTAGAAAATAAATAAAATATTTAGAAAAAAATTCATTAAAAAAAAAAGAGGTTGTTCCACATGAAATTAGCTAAGCAGAATGGGATTATAGTAGTAGGCAAGAGAACAAGGGAAATAAAGTCAGAATATGTAACAGATGCCACGATTTTAAAAAAATGAAGTATAATTGACAAATAAAACTTTAAGTTATTGATAACTTAAACAGTGTGTTAATTCAATAAATGTGTATATTATAAAATGATTCCCTTCATTGAGTTAACCCATTCATCACTTCACATAGCTACCTTGTGTATGTGAGAGAAAGAATATTTAACTCTATTCTCCTAGCAAATTTCAATTATACAATACATACAGTGTTATAGTCTAACAAAGCACTTAAAATTTGAGCACAGAACACTGTTTTCCTAAGATGAAATTTAAATTGATTTAGAATAATCTATGACATTCTTTTAGGTTAAAGTGTTTTTATTTTTGTTGTTGTTGTTTTTGTGGGTATCAGCCACAATTGTAAATAACGAAAGTTCAAAGAAAGTAAAATTAACATAAGGAGAGCACTGCATCTGTTATTAGGAGGTGCTTTATTACAGAAGTGAGGAAAAAGCCTGCCAGGAAGAGTCCTGATACCCTCCTATTGTCCCAGCTTCATCTTAAATTATTCCTCCTTTCAGTTTCATTGTGTCCCCACTGGATGATTAATTTTATGGTCTCCAGATACAACTACGCTCTTAATTCTTCCCAAAAGTATAAAATCAATGCTACCAAAAGCAATTTTCATTTTTTTAAGATTCTTTTCATTGAAGAGTGATAGTTCTCATGAAATGGTCTAATATTCAGTGTGGTCATAAAACATCTGATCTCTAAAGCACTATTGCTCAATAAGTAAGTATAACTACATGAAGAATTATATTTTAGAGTTTTAAAAGGCCTATACCATAAGCACTGAGGAATTAAACTAAAATCTTCAATATCCTCTGGCTCAAGTTGAAAATATTTCATATTTTCAAGGATAATTGCAGTAAAAGCAAGAAGACAGCTTAACATATAGAAACTCTTGATGTTTATGAAATGAGGTTGAATCAATAGTTATTTTAGTTTTCTTATAAAACAAAATTATTTCATGAAACAATCAACTTTCAACATGCACTCATATAATGATGTTTTTATCCACATCTTTTTTCTTTGCAGAGCTTGATAAACACAACAGATTATTTAACATATTTTTCTTGTGATCTATATTCTAATTTATTAAATGACCTGTGTTACTTTCTAATTTGTTCTCTTCCTATTTACATCATTTTAAAGTTGGAGCACAGGAAAAGCTTAGAGAATTGTCTAAAGGTAGTGCATTAGATTTTTTATTGCCGTGGAACAATTTGCCACAAACTTAAAACATCAGCTCACAAGTTCCATGGGTCTGGAGTCCAAGTAGAGCTTAATTGTGTTTTGTGCTCAGAGTCTCACAAAACTATAATCAGGGTGTGGGCCAGGCTGTGTTCCTTTATGGATCTTGAAGGTCCTCTTCTAGCTCATGTAGTTGTTAGCAGAATTCAGTTCCTAGTAGTTATAGAACTGAGGTTGCTGTTTTCTTGCAGTTAATCATAACCCATTATTGGCACCTTGGGACAGTCCATGTTTCCTTGACACATGATCTTCTCACAGGCCCTCTCACAACATGGTAACTTAACTTCTTCAAAGCCATTGAGGAAAAGTCTCACAAAAGAGCAGAGTCCATCCTTTAAGGGCTTTCATTTGAATATATCAGGCCCACCCAGGATAATTTCCTTTGTGATTAAGACATAATAAACTATACCCACAAATGCAGAATCCCTTCATATTTGCCATGCAAGTATCTAGTCAAGGGAATTACATCCCATCACCTTAGCCATATTCTGTTGATTAAAAGTCACCAGTTCTGCTTGCAATCAAGTGGAGAAGTTTATACAAGGATGTAACTCATTGGAGGTGTGTCCACCTCAGAATATATCCACCAGTAACAGTAACAGTATCTTCCATTTTCTCTGAAACTCCCGAGAGTTCTTGGCAAACAAAAGATGGAAATATGTGTTGACTTAAAAATTTACAAGGAAAATAGCCATTTGGTTTGTTCCAAAAGGCGTCCTCAAATAGAAGAGTCAGTGTTGGTCTTAATAAGTGGTGTGGCATCAAGGTATAGATCTGCCAAACTCATCATATTTCAGGACTAACTTAGAGAATCAACAAAAGTCTCAATTTTTCCATCAGAAAAAAATCTTACAGATAAAATCTACTCTGTCTTCCACTTACCTGTTTTGAAGAAAAATGAATTGCATGGGTAGCATAACTTTCTTGGAATGGAGGTAAGGAAATAGATATTGTAGATATTCATAGTGACCAGCCAGAAAAGAATTACTTTCTAAATCTAAGTCAGTCATCAGAAGACATGAAATGCCTCACTTATTAAAGATGAACATGTCAGTGAAGTACTCTTCTTAAGACATATTTTTTTATCTTACCAGCAGTTCTATTATGAAAATAAACTAATATCTTGGGTTGTCTAGAGAGATACTAGAAAGATTTGTTTGTGTAGTCATATCGTTTCATAATGTTTTTGTAATTTAGATGATTAGTTCTACTTAGAACATGTAAAAATAATAAATGCATTTTAAAAAATCTTTAAACATAAAACAGATGCTCAAATCTATCATGGAAGAATAAGTTATGGGCAAGAAAAGAGGCAACCATGCAATCCACACTTTCACCTGCTCATGTGCTTCACATGTGTAGCTCACTGGCAAAGAATACACATATCAGCTTTGAGGCATAAACTAAAACCATGTACGTCTGTTTTCGCTGGTGTTACCTAAAAATCTCATGATCTGCCAACACTCTTTCAAAGTCATACACTCAACTGAGGAAAACTGTTACTAAGCAGGAAATAGAATCATAGTTCATCTGGGCCTTTATTTGTTCCCTCTGTAATAAGGATTTTATGAAATACATACCTTCAATTCAGCACTCTACACCCACAGAATCTCTTAACAATATATAAAGTAAGTAAATCCCCTTTTTAAAATATTGGATAATTTTCCTTGTGAATAACAATAGGGTAAACAATAGAGTATAGATAACATGTGAAAATTAGATTGCTGTGTCTTTGAAGTTTTCTAAAAATTTCTAACGCAACTCAAAATATTGCATCAAATTAATCGCTGCAGGACTATTTGCAAGAGATACTCTACTTAAGATAAAAAGTTTATCATCTCTAAGTCTATGTTACATCTTATCAAATCCCTGAATAAGGGAAGCCTATACACACTATGTCGAATATGAAGAAACTCTGGGTCAAGACAAAAAGACCAAAATTGTTGGGGAATTATAAAAAGAAGTGAAGACATTGTCTTCACAAATCAAAAGGAGGCATTATGGGTCATATTCATTATAGTTAAGTCCCTCTGACACTGAATTTTGATAGATATTTATTGAGCAATTTATTTCCCAGTATACCCAAAGAATGAACTTTGAAAGCAGGACTCTGTAACCTAACCTAAATTTCTCTCTTAAGTAAAATCTGAAAACAAATTAAGAACATCAGCTATCCCAGGGGTGGGCAAACTTAGTGCTGCCAGGGCCACAATGGGTTCTTAAACTGGGACCGGAGGCAGAGACAAAAGCATGGATGGAGTGTTTGTGTGAACTAATATAAATTCAAAAGTAAACATCATTACATAAAAGGGGTACGGTCTTTTTTGTTTTAGTTTTATTCATTTCAAACGGGCCGAATCCGGCCCGCGGGCCGTAGTTTGCCCACGGCTGAGCTATCCCTATCATTTGTGAGCAGTTTGTGTATAATTTTAATTGTGTAAGCTACTATAATTTAGTGTGTTAGTTGAATTTATTGCTTCCCACAGTAAGAAGGAATGCTGCTGCTTCAGAATCATCATAGTGTCTCAGACAAGGGAGACAAAGTTGGGATATTTGTGAAGATATTGAAGTCTGGTTTATGGTGTATCTTTCAATAACAGGGTTTGTTTAGAGTACATTTAAACATCTGTTTTATGTTTAACAGTTTTTAAAAATAATTTATTATTTTTATATATTGCTAAATAGAACAAATCATATAAAAGTATGAATACATTATGAAACAATATGACTACACAAATCCTTCTAATATCTTTCTAGACAATCCAAAATATTAGTTTATTTTCAAAATAGAACTGTTGGGTAGAGAGAAATAAGAGTATTTCAATTGCCTAAGTACAAATCTAAATGTCCATCTATAATAAATATGACATTTCAACTATTCTAATGACTGGCTGAAACTTAGCAAGTAATGTTTTGCTGGCTAGTCATTATGCATTTCTGTGCTACCTTTCCTCCCACCTTCTACTCCCAGAAAACATATGCCATCTGTGAAATGCATTTTTATTCCAAGCAGATAGATTAAAAAAAGGAGGGGGGAAATCTTATTGGATACTTTTTTCCCCTGATGGATAAATTTGATATTGAGACCCTTATTGAGTCTCTAAATTAATCCTGAAATTTGGAGAGGGTTTCAAGACAATTGATGCCACACCATTTCTCAAGATCAAATCTTTGTTTTATTTGAAAATGTCTTTTGGAACCATTCAAGTAGCCACTTTCCTTTTTAAGTTTTCAGCTCAACAAATATTAATTAATCATCTTTTGTGCGTCAAGTACTGTTAGGAGATTTGGAAGACATAAATGATGTGGTCACTGCCATTGGACCATTCTCTGGTTATCTTCTTGGCCTAACTTTAGTTTAAAATGGCATAAATAGAGACAGAGCAACATAGAGTACAGGTCATCAGTAATAAATCAGAAAATATATCACAAGAAAAATACCAAGTTAATCATCAGACATGTATTTATTAAACTCTGCAAACAAAAAAACGGGGTGAAAATTCATTATGCATGTAGAAAGCTGCCTATTTCCTGAAATAATGTTTATGAAGAACCTAAAATGATTGCTGCTTCAAATTCATTTTATTAACATCCTACATTTTAATTCATCAAGCTACCTTCCTGCTCCCATAGCAACTATAGGAGAAAATATATTTTTAAATAGAAAAATTTAATGAAGAAAAAAAGTATTTGGGCAGATAATCTCAGCTGACATTTCAATACAACAGAGGTAAGTAACTCAAAATACACCCAATCACAAAGTAACCCTTGTTAACCACTTTTTGGAGATTTTTTTCCCAGAAATAAATTATAACAATATAAAACATATATGGAGTTATCCATTATTTTCTTTTTAAAATAATAATTTTTTGAATAGGTTATAAATGTACATGGTTCAGAATTTCAGGTACCAACAAGTAGAGAGTGAAAATTTCTCTCTAGCAACCCAAATTCCTGTCTTTGAGACAATTAGTGTAATAGTTATTGTGTATACTTTCAGAAGTATTTTATGAATGTATAAATGTGTGTG
>NW_005871119.1:1689749-1723994 GCF_000147115.1 Myotis lucifugus | reverse complement strand
TATACATATATGTTTGGTTTAATATCTTAAATATTTGGATATTACATTTTAAAAAATATTCATCTGATAACAAACAAGGTTCCTTGTAACTCATCACCTGCTCAGGCCATGCTTCTAGGTGTTTAGTATTAAAAATCTTAAATAACACTTTGTTTTTCCACTTTCCTTTATAACCCAGGAGAAAAAGAATTGTGAAAATAAAACACAACAACAACAACAAACAAAAACCTTGCATACATTCTTTTTATGACATACTAGAGGCCTGGTATACAAAATTTGTGCACGGGGGAAGGGGGGGTCAGTCCCTCAGCCTGGCCTGCACCCTCTGCAATCCGGGACATCCCTCTCGCAATCCGGGACCGCTGGCTCTTAACTGCTCACCTGTCTGCCTGCCTGATTGCCCCTAACCACCTCTGCCTGCCGGCCTGATCACTCCTAACTCCCCTCCCCCACTGGCCTGATCACCCTTAACTGCCCTCCCTGCTGGCCTGATCGCTCCTAACTGCTCTCCCCTGCCAGCCTGATCACCCATAACTACCACCACCCTGCTGTGTGGGTCCTGGGTGTGGGTATCCAGCTTCCTTCTCTCTCCTGTCAGAGTCTGGGGCACGCCACAGGACCCAGAGTCAAGTCCCCGCCCACCCCCGCATGCCATGAAATCGAGTGAGATCCAGACCCGGCCGGCCCCACCCCCATCAAGCCCCACCAGCACATCACATCCCTGCCTGGTGCCAGGTGGGGACGCAGCCTTCTGCTGATTGGTCATTATGGCATGAAAGTGTGATGACCATTTGCCTATTAGATTTTTATTATTATAGATTGGTAACACAATTTGAACTATATAAAATACAGCACAATGATGGTAACATTTATATATATTAGAAAAAGATGTGGATACTTTATCACAAAATTTTTAGGTCCAAAGACTTATATGTGCTAAAAAAAAAAAAAAAAGATAATGTATCCCTACAGTTACATTAATAATAGTATATATCTTGATAATACTTGGATAATAATAGTATATATCTTGGAATTTTGTGTCCAGACAATTTCTGGGCACCATGATTTCCAAAGTATATTGGCAGTCATATATCCAGAAGAGGCTTTTCTGCATAAGTATGTCCTGGGAAACCTGATGATTTGAGGACTGCTTTATGGGATTAGACTCACAGTGGTTCTCAACCTTCCTAATGCCGTGACCCTTTAATACAGTTCCTCATGTTGTGGTGACCCCCAACCATAAAATTATTTTCGTTGCTACTTCATAACTGTAATTTTGCTACTGTTATGAATTGTAATGTAAATATCTGATATGCAGGATGTATTTTCATTGTTCGCGACCCACAGGTTGAGAACCGCTGGATTAGAGGGTTTGGTTCTAGAGAAGAACATGTCAATGAGATTCCAACATGTGAAGGGCTCTCATGCTGAGGAGTGAATGTATGGATTCTGAGTTGCTTTAGAAGAACTGTCTGGCAGAGAATCATCTATCTCAGAAAGTGACTGTCTCCAGAAACTAAAAGTATTAACCACAATTATGTTAAAGTTTCCCTAGAAGCAAACAAGAAATATCTAACTCTTCCTGGGGCAGAGAAGGAAGGCAGCAGAAAGAGAGAGGAGTCTGTGAAAACATGGGTCTTGGGGAAACTGCATTCTGGGAATGTGGATGAGAAAGGGTTAAAAAGAGGCTGGGACCAGAGCATGAGGACCTAATAGGTTCCCCTCCCCCCACCACCACCATCAAATCTCTTTCTCAAATTCAGACTTAGGCTTTTATCTTTTCCACTCTAAACTTCCCTGCTGTCTTTGAGAATATGCATAACTTCTCATTCTGAATTGTTTTCCTAATTGGAAACTCAGTTAATAGTGGGGTTGTTAATAAGCACCAATGTGAGATTTGATTGCTATAATTTCCCACTCCTGCTTGCTTTCAGAAGGTACTCATGTTGATGTTTCATGACATCTAGACTTCCCAATGTTGCGAAATGATTTTGACTTCACTGTGGGATAGCAATGGAATTGTCTATAAATCATACAAGCAAAAAGAAAAGTTAATCATCTTTAATGTGCCAGAAGAATATTTATGGCACTTTTAAGACTGGAAAGGCTGCATTAAAAAGTCCTCATGCATGAGAGGAAATGAAGGGATGTCCTAAGATTATCTGAAGGCAGACCTTATCTCCCAGGGAAAGGCTTTATGAGCAAAGCCGGCTCACCACAGCTGGGTCGGCTTGGAAAGCACAGAGAGATGGGAAGAGTGGAAAGTCAACAATCATAGAATGAGGTTAGGGATCTCTAGGGTGGAATTAGGAGGTACAAAAGGAAGTGTTTATGTACAAAAGGAAGTTTTGTAAATGATTTTGACACTGATCATGGAATTTTAATAAGTTTAACTTTATTGGAACATAAATATTGGAGCATAAGTGGAAAAATTCATAAGTGTGGTGGCTCTTTGGTTACTGACTGTACTAGTATCTTAAATGTTACATCTGTAAATTATGTTCTGTACGTAATATTTTCAACTTTGAAAGATTTTTATTTTGTTATTTATAGGTTTCAACAATATACAGCTCCAGAGGTCAAAATATAACTTCTTTAATTAGGCATTAAAGGAGACTGCATGTTCTTTTTAAACTTCTGGAGTCACTTCATGATTTTAAAACTCCTATTTTAAATTATTGAGTAATGGGTAAATCAATAGATCTTGTTTGAAAATCATATTATATCAATTTCAAATTGAAAGTATAGTATAACTTAATATAAGAAAACAATATGAGACACTATCATCTACTTAGGGTTTTGCCACATGTGTCAGGAAAGCACCGTTTAGTATATGCACCTTAGGTGCTTTTCAGCCAGTAATCCAGATGTTTGGCCTGCATGACATCAAACATTCAATTTGTCTAAATATTTTGATGCCTTATGAAAATGATTAAGTTCTTCAGGACAAATGTCTTTCTGACATTTTATTTTACTTTGGTATCACTTAATATATTTATATGGATAAAAATTACCTAACCTTTTCTGTATAGAAATTTATCAGGAAACTTAAATTTATTCAGCTACTTTAGTGTATACATGAATTGCATTCTATTTTATTCTGTAGATCCAACCTCTATTTCCATTTATTTTCTTAAATTAAATCTATTGGGGTGACATTGGTTATAAAGATTATATAGCCTTCAAGTGTAAACAACCAAAGTGTCCTCGATAGATGACTGGATAAAGAATACACATGGAATGCTACCCAGCCATAGAATAGAAGAAATACTGCCATTTGTGACAACATGGATGGACCTTGAGACTATCATACTAAGTGAAAAAAGTCAGTCAAAAAAAAGCTAAGAACCATATTATTTCACTCATATTGTGGGATATAAAACTGAAAATCCTGGCCGGTTTGGCTCAGTGGATAGAGCGTCAGCTTGCGAACTGAAGGGTCCCAGGTTCGATTCCAGTCAAGGGCACATGCCTGGTTTGCAGGCTCGATCCCCAGTAGGGGGTGTGGCATGCAGAAGGCAGCCCATCAATGATTCTCTCTCATCATTGATGTTTCTATGTCTCCCTCTCCTTCCCTCTCTGAAATCAATAAAAATATATATATTTCTTTAAAAAATCATAGACACAGACAACAGTATGGTGGTTAGTAGAGGGAAGGAGGGTCGGGGGAGGTAGTATTGGGTAAAGGGGGCCAAATATATGGTGACTGAAAATGATTTGACTTTGGGTGGTGGGCACCACACAACAATATATAATTTCATTTTATTACATACAACACAGAGAATGTTTACAAGCACTAAAGAAACATGGTGTGCTAACTCATATAAAATTAGCTTCTTGTCACATAAAATATCAGGTACAAATTAGCATCCCTAATTCCTTTTACATCGGGTCATTTCCTCAGGCTTTGATGACCTCTATTAAATATTTAAGCAGTGTGCTTCATGTTCATCAACAGTCAGCCACTGTCTAAAATTCCTGATGAAAATTCATTAAGGGCCTTCTTAAATAATTATTAATAAAATGTCAATAGGCTTAAACCTCACTGAACCTGAGTTTCGCTCTTTGTCATTATTTCCAATTTAATTTGACTTCTGCTTTAATGAGTTTGCTTCCTCTCAGGCACAAACCCACATTCATTTCCTTTTTGCAGAACTCTCTATCAATCTGTTACTCTTAGCTTTAATGTAACCAGCAGTCAGTTTGTACTTTTTCAATGAAAGAAGTTGTTTATTCATTTCATAACAGTGATTTATGGATGAGAACTTTAAGTACACAGAGAGCAAGGCACAAGTAAGAGAATAACAGTTTTGACCATGAATGCAGGTGCTGTTTAAAACTCTCCAGTACTTTGTTCATAAAGAAAATGTTTACATGTTGTAAAAGAGTTCACATATTTTGCTAAGTGGGTTTAGATTATGCCTTGAAGAATACTGTTTCTCAGATTCAAATTTCCAAATAAATACCTATAATCATTTGGGGGATAAAGAAAAAAGAGGGTTCTTTATTTTATGGCACAAATGGTGCTTAAAGTATCTGTAGCTGTCAACTTGAAATTATAACAAGAAATCTGTTTGCATGGGACAGGCTGAAATCAACTCCAAATGATGTCCAAATTGGATAGAGTGTGGATTTTGTCAGTATGGTCTCAACATTTCAGTTTAGATTAAGAACAGATTCATTTTCTACTGTGCCTCTGGAAGGGATCATTCCTCTTCTTCCAGCTGCTAAGAAAGCAATCCTGACTTGCAATAATTACTGTCACACAATAGCATCACTGCAACAGATAGCTATCTGGAGCCCAGAAAAGATTTTTTTTATTCCTATAAAGATAAGTAATATAAATTTTTGTTTTTAAAAATCCATGTTAATACATTTCAGTTAAAGACAAAGATAATATAATGTACTCAACTTTTCCCATGAATAAAATGTTTATATTATACTGAATAAGAATTAGAAGATACCTGAGAAAACTTTCATTTAGATAACTACTTTCTTTTATATACAAAACTATAACTTCTATTAAGTATTATTATAATTCATATCTTAAATTATCACAATAATCTGCCATAAAATTTTATTGCTTTGGATAAAAAACAAGAACAAAAACAAAAAGAAAAGAATGGAGAAAAGTGAATTTGATCACTGTCCAAGGATAACAGTATAGATTTAACACTTTCTGAAATTATTTTAAAAGATGGCCAACAGTTGAAGACAAAAATGAAGTAATTTCTATAAAAAGAGGAATAAATAAATGACCTGAAACCTGAGATAATAACCAGAAAAGCGGCCTCAAAGTCTCTGAACTATTCATGTAGGAATATTTGAACTACAAGAATTCACCAATCTACCTATCCTGGATGGAGGCAGGTACACAGTGACCTCACTTCCATGTGCTTCTTCCTCTCCTCATTCACATTTAGAGAAGAAAAATAAGTTGTCATTGCATGAGACACCCTGGTGTAGTGGAAAGTATAGATTTGTATGTACCCTTATGGTAACTATTCACTTCGACAGGTTGTAAGGATTTGAAATACATTATAAAATTCTAGCAAATCCTAAGGACTCAAGAAATGCTTCCTTAACCCCTCCATTCACCCTCCCATTTATTCTTTCATTCACTCATTAAATAATGATTAAATAACATGCGATTCAGAAGAATAACAATGTATTAGTCATGATGTGATGCTGCAATCAAAAATATAGACCCTAACATTTTAGTAACGTAACAAAATAGACTTATTTCTCACTTTAGCTACAGTCATGTTTATTCAAATAGTGAGGCAACTCCTCTACACAATCTTTCAGAATCACTGGCTGTCAGCAGGTATACTATCTTCAAAATGTGGCTATGATCACCCTGACAGTTGCTATTCCAGCTGACCAGGAAAGAAAAAGAGAAGAGAGAAGTGCAGGGGAGCTTTTGATAAACCAGCTCTGGAACCTGGATTCCATTCATTGGAACTCAGTCACGTGGCCTCCACTAATAAGAAAGGGTGGAGAATATATTCAGCTAAGTAGCCAAAGGAAGAAAATCAGGTTTGGGTGTATAGTAGTCACTGCACATCAAGTTTAGAATATATAAATTAGTTTCAAACTAAAATTCTAAACCTTAGGCTTCTTCTGAGTAAGAAGAAAATAAACTTTTTGCAATGATACTAATTATAATGACTGGCTAACATAAATGTGTGGATACTAAATGTCCGAGATATTGGCTCAAGAGACTATGGACAAATCAGGGAAGCACTACAGTCAGAAATGCAGACTCTATCAGAGTGTCTGGGCTCTGCTAATTCTCGGTCTGTGACCTTAAGTGAATTGCCAACTTCTTCTACCTTCAGCTGTCTTCATCTGTAAAACAAGACTATTACCTACTTCATTAGGATGCAGTGTGGATCAAGTGAGTTACACATAAAGCAATTAGAACAAGTCTTAGTACCTTTAAGTGTTCAGACAAGTTCACGTGTTATTATAATAAAATACAATGACAGCTTTGCTTATTGAGCCTCTGTTTTAATTCCTTGCTACAACCATTTTCACTTCTTTTAAGCCCAGGGATTTGTAATTGAAATGTAAAGAAATGTCAGTTCAGCTTCAATTAGCCAGTGGTTTCAGTGATTTAATCAAGTTCCTCTTCGTGTGTAAGGTGGAATGAGAGTGAAGAGCACTGGAGGCAGCAACAACGCATTCCACTCCACCACTCGTATAACGTATTTTCCACCTTCGCTCCACCCTCCCCACTGGAAGAAAATGTTAGGCTGAACACAGAGCTGGAGAAGGAAATCATGTGGGTAAGTAGAGATTTTATGGCATTCTTCAGAGTCTAACTGAATAGTTGTTCAGATGTGGTCATGGGATGAAGGAGCTAGAGAGGAAATAAGTGTAAGAGTGACCAAGCATGTTGATGATGGCTGAACATCTGTGGTCACCACTGACAGGATGGAAAACAGGTCCAAGCACACAAGATACTCAACAGCAGGCACAGGGACTAACATTTCCTGGCACTACCAGAGCCACTAACATTAATAGGCAGTTACATCTATTTCAATCACTGGCAATCGGGTAAACCTGGGCTGGACTTTCTGGCCCTCTATCTTTTGTTGTGGTCTTTTTAAGAGCTCTATTGAGATATATTTCACATACCACTAAATTCACCCTTTTAATGTATACAATTCATGGTTTTTAATATATTCACATAATTGCGCAACCCTGATTCCAGAACAGTTCATCCCCCACATCTGTTAGCAGTCACTCCCCATTCTTCTCTCCTCACATCCCCTGGCAACCACTAATCTACACTGTGGATCACTGTATTCTGGACTTTCATATAAATGGAATCATATATGTGGCCTTTTGTGACTGGCTCCTTTTGGTCAGCATAATGTTTTCAAGGTTTTGGATGGATCAGCACTCACTTCTTATTAGGGCTGAATAATATTCAATTGTATGGATATACCACATTTTGTTTATCTGTTAATCGGTTGGTAGATATTTGGGTTGTTTTCATTTGTTGACTATTATGAATAATACTGCTATAAACATGCATGTACAAGTTCTTGTATGACATATGCTTTCATTTTTCTTGGTTATATACCTGCATTACAATTGCTTCATTGTCGGGTAAATCTATGATTAATTTTTGAGGCGTTGCCAAACTGTTTTCCAAATCATCATTTTTCATTTCCATCAGTAATGTATTAGAGTTCCAATTTTTCCACATCTTCCAGAACTTATTATTGTCTTTTTTTTATTATAGCTATCTGAGTGGGTGTGATGTAGTCTCTTAGTATGATTTTGATTTGCATTTCCCTAATGATAATGTTGAGCATCTCAGGACATACTTACTGGCCATTTGTGTATTTTCTTTGGAGAATTATCTATCCAAGTCCTTTGCTCATTTTTCATTTTTTTTCTTTCTATTGTTAAGTTGTAAATTCTTTATATAATCTAGATATAGGGTGTCCCAAAATTCATGCAAGATTTGCAATTGAATTGAATTGAAAATATTGCGTGAATTTTGGGACACCATATACAAGTCCTTTATCAGATACGTAATTTTCAAGTATTTTCTCCCATTCTAAAGGTGGCCTTTTTACTTTCTTGATGGTATCTTTTAGGGCATAAAAATGGCAATTCCTGTAATAATGATATGGCTCACTCCTGAGTCTGCAGCCTGCTGGCCCACCCTGCAGAGTTTGGACTTGCCAGCCTCTACAATTGCATGAGCCGATTTGTAAAATAAACCTTTCTCTGAATGAGTAGAGATTATACCTTTAACTTGACCTTTTACCAAAGGCTTGCCTGGTCAAGGATCCTTAAAGGACCATAGTTTTAACTCGTGCTAAGGCTTCAGTTTCACCCGTGTAAGGGTGTAAATTAGGGAAATCCCAATCAAGATAGTTTTTGGCATAGGCAGAGAATCCTTCTTTAGCAAAAGAGAATATTTTCTGCCTTTCCATTTTTGCTTGATGATTATCTAAATGCAGCCTAAAAGTCTCTATCTTAAGAGTTCTCTGAAAATATCAGGTAGCAGCCAACACTCTCTCACATTCTGAATGTGTTATACTTTTCCCTTCATGTTCTGGCCTCTATCTTTAGGTGTATGCCTTCCAAGAGGATAAAATGTCTATATTTTATTACATTACAGCGATCACCAGCTCTCTAGACTACAGTATCTGCACCACCCATTTATTACCCAACTGCCTCCAGTAAGCCATTGACACATTTTCGTTTTTATTATTGCAGCATTCCACATCCAGTACCAAATCCTATCATGTAGTTAGGAATGTTTGGCAGAACATATAGAAAAGGAAAACAAAAAACTGGCTTAAACAAAAGAGAAGTTTATTAATCTCTCATGCAATAGAAGACACAAGAGACCCATGCCTCTTCCAGGGCTCAGCTCCAAAAACTGAAAATATGACCTTCTTTCTCCTGGTCTAAACAATATCCTAGTTCTCCAGGAGAGCTAGCCTATGTTTTATCATTTCATTGCAGTGGTCACTGGTTCTCTAGACTGCACTCTCTGTACCACCCACTACCCAACTGCCTCTACTAAGCCATCGACACATTTTAGTTTTTATTATTAATAGCATTTCATTTCCAGTACCAAATCCTACCATAGAGTTAGGAATCTTTGGCCAAACATAATACAAAAAGGAAAGAAAAACTGGCCTAAATAAAGAGAAGTTTACTCATCTCTTGTGCTATAGAAGACATAAAAGACACAGGCTTCTTCCAGTGCTCAGCTCCAACACACTGGCCTTCACCCTCATATCCAAACTATATCCAGCCATATCCTCCTTTTTCCAGATAGTCCATGAAAGAAAGGGGCCTGTGACAAGAAATCCTATCTTTACCAAGTCTTCTAGGAATTTACAGGCAACACTTATGCTTGTATCTTTTGACTAAATATTAATGGAAATACCCAGATTCAAGGAAGGTTGAGAGATGGAGTCTTTTAACCATGGAAGAAATATGTCTAGCTAAAAATCTGGATTCTAGTTTCTAACAAAGGAAAGAATACATATCGGTACAGTTAGAAAACTCTGCCATGAAAATCAACTCATTAACCTTCCAAACGAGGAAGATAGACTATAAAATGAATGATATTCTAATAAGGATGGGAAGACTAGTCCAAGCATTACTGCATATAATCCTATAACTTGGAGAATTATCTATCCTAGAGTATGGACTTAGACTCATAACACGCTGCTAAAAGACCAATAACCATAAGAGACACGACAACCAGCTGGACCTCTCCCATGCATTACAGAGTGTAGGGTGGGTTCATGTCAAACAAAATGCTCGGACTGATTAACAAAGCTGTTCACTTGAACTAAAATGTGGGGAATATGACATGCAGTGTTAAAACACTACTTTTGACACAGTTACACTACTTTTGACACACTTCCCTGTTATCCATTTCAACTTAGGGAAAAAATGCTAAGCATCAAGTTCTTGGCCTTTGGTAAAATATCATAGCCTCCTGAAACATTGAAAAGAATGCATACGACCGTACTTTAAAGCAAAAAATAAAATTAAGATCTCTAAAGTGGTTACAATTTCAAAATATGAACTAAACACATTATTTGAAAAAACTATGCTGTGGAATTAAGGAGAATTGGCAGAAATGTTTTAATTAGCTCTACTACATTTTAATTAGCTTTATTCCATAAAATCAAATTTACATTAAAAATCAAAGAAATTCCATGAGTCAGTTTATTCTCAGAGAATCTTATCAGTCAGAATGGAGCACCTTTCTGGCAGTTGACCAATGGGAATGTGTGACTCTGGGTCACAGTCTATGCCTCTCCCATTTGCTAACTTAGGCCTGAGGCTGCGGCACCTTTGCCAGTGCTCACATTCCAGCCGACTATTCAGTACAGTTTTTAGGGCAACTCGTTGGGAGAAAATGAGATTGGCTGTACAAATGCAGACAAGATAAATGATTCTAAACTCTGTAGTTTTCACTTTTTATTTCAACTCAAGAAGACAAACAAACCTACAGATTTCTGCCCAGGACTATTTCTAATTGCCGAGGAGAAAACTAGTACAACAAGTTCATTGGAGGAGAAGCAGTAATATACAAAAGAACTTTTAAAACCCTGAAAATTGTGAGAGATTAATTTGATGTAAAAAAATAATTAAACTCCCATTGTGGAAAACAGATAACTTAATTGTGAAAAACAGAAATTTCCAGTGTGCATACTATATTGGAAGTGGGCTGAATTTTTTTTCATGGTCAAAAAGATGCTCTGAGCACAGAGGATTTTTAGGGCAGTGTTTGTGTCACTGTGCTCCCTCTCCTTAACGTGAAGGAGAACTTTTAAAACATAAAACTAAAACTATAAAGGGGGAAGCATTGACACATGTCCTGGCAAATTTTTGCAAGTGATAAACTGAAAAAATATATGCAATATAACTGACAAACAGAAGGTTACTATGTCTAATCTAAATTATCCTAGAAATTATTAAGACTATAAGCCCAGAAGTAGACAGAAAATATGAGCAAACCCATCAAAAAAGAGAAACTGCAATTTTGTAAACACGAATATTGACTCCCTTTTCTGCTCCCCATTCCAGCCCTTTGGAGAAAAGATCAAGGCCAACCTCAGCCTCGCCAGGAAAAGTTACATATGGTAGCAGAAGAGTTAGTTTCTGTCTTTTCCAATCCTTGGTTCCAAAGGTAGCAAAGTCTATAAAAAATACATGGATTTGTTATAGCATTTATCACTTACATTGCCTTGACAACTTACCAGGAAAAGCAACAGAACAGCAGCATTGAGAAATCTTCTCAAGAGTACAGGCTAAATTTATTCCTTTAACATAGATTTGAATTCTATTTTCCCCAGTTTTGTGAGGTAAAATCTCCTCACTAATATCTCCTGAGCTCTCACTCCCAACCAAAGTAGCACTAATAAACCACACATGTTCCATATGCAATTTGAACCCAGCTCTCTGTACAAAAATACAGGGTGTCCCCAAAAAGTGTATACACACTGTAGCAGCTGACAGCTCAATTGTGAAAATAAAATGTATTTAAATAAACACTGCCTTTCCCTGGCTTGTGTGTTCAGTGGTTAGGGCTTCGACCTGCGCACCAAAGGGTCACAGGTTTGATTCCTGGTCAAGAGCACATACCTGGGTTGCAAATTTGATCCCCAGCCCCCGTCTGGGTTCATGCAGGAGGCAACCAATCCATGGAAACATCGATGTTTCTCTCTGTCCTCCTCCTCCCTCCCTTCCTTCCATACTCTCTAAAAATCAATGGGAAAAAAATATATATCCTTGGGTGAGGATTAACCAAAAAATAAATCTATAAATACATAAATAAACACTGCATTTATCATTATTCAAAGTGTGTGTATACATTTATTGGGACACCCTACATATAGTCCCGGACAACCAAGACAGTGACATATGTGAAGTCCCACAATACTGTCAACTAATGATTCCATTTTTTAAAATGATTATAGGTTTATTTTTATTTTCTATTTACTCTTAAGTCAATTTTGACACATTTTATAAAATGATCTATTTTATCCAAGTTTTCAAATTTTTCAACATGAAAGTTTTTGTTGCATATTATGGAATATCTCCAATATATTCAATTATTCCTATTTTTATTCCAAATATTGTTAATTGCATTTTCTATTATCAGTGTTGCCAGTTAGTATAATTAGTCCTCTCAATAAACTAATGTTTGCTTTTTGATCCTTTTTAGTCTACCTTTCATGTAGTTCATAAATGCTTGAGTCTTATTTTCTTCTTTCTACTTTATAGATTTTAAATATTTTCAAAATGTTTCTGATAACATATATATTATTATTATGCTTATCCTCCTGGGACTAGCCAATTATTTTTTAATTTAAAAAATTGTTCAATTACATTTATTGGGGTAATATTGGTTAATAACATAAATTACAGTGTACAACTTTATAATACAACATCTATATATTCTATTGTGTGATTACCACCTAAAGGTTAGTCTCCTATCACCTTGTGTTTGACCGCATTTATCCTCTTCATGCTCCCCCAACTCCCCTCTGGTAACTACTATTCTGTTGACTGTATCTATAAGTGTGTTTGTTCATTTGTTATTTTTTGTTTTTCCCCCCACATATGAGTAAAATCATATGGTTCATGTCCTTTTCTGACTTATATCACTTACCATATACTCTCAAGAGCCATTCATGTTGTCACGAATGGCAAGATGTTATCTTTTTTATGGCCGAGTAGTATTCCATTGTATATCTGTACCACATAAAGATAGCAAAGGATCCAGAAAAGAGCACGCCCTTGATACGCAAACTAACTCCTCTACCTGGCTCTTACAAGCCAGGGTACAATTCCTCTGCTTTATCCCAGAGCCAGACACTAGGCAACTAGGGGCTACCCCTATAGCCCAAAGCCTTCCAAAATTATTCAAACTAGCCAGTCTTAAACTGTTCACCCTGCCTTGCCTGTCCCATGGAAACCCCAATAAAGGCAGTGGCCTAACCCTCGCCCTGGCTTCTGCTTCTGCTTCTGCTTCCTGACCATCCTGGAGTCTGTCCTATGTGCCATGCCTCTGTCTCTAGGACCAGTTAATATAAAAAAACAAACGTTTTTTTTTCCTGAGCCTCTCCTGCCCAGTCCTTTCTATAATATCCCTTTTATTACCCAAACAAATATGTATGTAAACATGGACAATTATTAGCTTATTAGTTTAGATTTACATATTTCTTCAGATTTTTCCATTTATTCTCTGTTCCTGCTTGAGAATCAACCTTCCTTTCTGACAACTTCCTTCCTTCATAAAGTCATTCTTGAGTTGTGATATAAATCAGGTTTGACATTTATTTCCTCTCGGCACTTTTACAATATTATCTTCTATCTCTATTGGTGCTATTGAGAAATTTGATGTGACGCTAGTCATCTTTCCTTTAAAATTAATTGATTTTTTTTCTTACTGCTTTTAAGATCTTTTCTTTCTTTGTCTTTGTTGTTTGGTGGCAGTTTTCTTGTAATGGTTTCAGCTTCCTGATTTTGATGATACCTGTCTTCCATCAGTTCTGAAAAATGGAGCTTCCCCATGCTCATTCTTCTTTCTTTCGGAGATTACAATTAAACTTATGATATATTTTCTTCGACTAGTATCCATTTTTCTTTCTTGCTTCTTTATTTTTTATTTCTTTGTCTCTCTGGTTAGAATCTGGGCAATTTCTTTAGATTCTTTAGGTTTATATTCCATTTCACTAATTATCTCTTATTCACCTGTGTCTGATATTTAGTTAGTCCATCCATTTAGTTTTTAATTTCAAAGATATGTTTCTAGAAGTTCTGCTTTTGTTCTAGATTTTTCTAGCACTTTTTGTACATTTTTTTCCTTATTCACATTTTTAATTCCCTTTTCTATTTATTTAGGCATTTTAAACAAATTTATTTTGTGTTCTGTATCCAATAATGTCAACATCAGAGGTTCTAGAAGGTTCTAATTTTTGCTCTTTGTCTTGCTTTACTTTTGCCCTTTTTCCCCTCTCCCTTCTTACTCTAGCATGTATGATTTGTTTCCTCAGATGATTTGTGATTTTTTATCATGAGTTCATTTTAGCTGTGCTCAATCTGTGGGACTCTTGCAAGACGTCGTCTGTGTATCCATCAAGAGAGGATTTGTGTTTGCTTCTGCCAAGATATCCAGGACACTAGAATCCCAGTTGATAGTTTTAGGTTAATTTCTAAGACTGGGCTTCCTAAACCATGCAGGAAGTATAAATTAAATAACCATCAGGTAGACCAATGGTTACTATTTCTAAAGGGAGACTTTTCCCCACCAGTACTCAGGCTTAGATTAAGTTCCTTTGTCATCTTTCCTTCCTAATAGGCTTTTTTTTCCTGCCCCTCTAATGTTTCACTGAGCAGTGTCTCATTTCCATAGTCCATCTTTCAGAAAGGACTAAGTCTTCGTTAGCTGCCCAAATGTAGATAATAAAACACAAGCTTCTAAGAGGGTAAGTGACCTAAGATTAATTGCACATTCAGCATCAGCTACCACCTTCATATAGGATTCCATATACACCTGGAGGGTACATAATCTACACCAGGCCTGCGAGAGTTCTTAAAGTTTTTTGGTAGAAACAGTGAACTGTGAAGTTTTGAAGCCATTGATGTCCATGTTCTACTTAATGTAGATTAGGCTAGCCTTTTGAAGGAGAGAACAAAATTAAGGTGTAAAGTGGTGCAGAGATGAGAGGTGGTAACAGTGTCCTGGCAATGTAAAGTCCCTGCTTCCACTTGTTCTTGACTCAGATCATCCAATTGTGTCTCTCCCTATCATACAATTCATTCATTCTCTTTCTTTATTGCTGCCTTTCTTTGCTGAAGAACCAAGTATACTTTTAATAAAATTTCCTTTGGCATAACCTAGTTCAGGTCATGTTTCTGGCATTTGCAACCAAATGACTCATGAGTAATACACAACTATTTTATTTTACATACATTTTTTCTTTTTAATACCTTACATAGCCTATCTACTGCATGGCAATAGATATCATTGAATTAAGTTAAACTGAATAAAATAGGCACACTAGTTCCACTCAAACTGAAAATTAACTTTGGGGTTGACCCCAGACTACTTCCAGTTGACGCCACTAATATGTTCCAACTATCAGGATCAGAAGAAATAAAGCAGCCCAAGCACTGAATCAAAATAGTTTTAAAAAATTATGCTCCCTTCCACCATAAAACTCATACTTCCCCAAGGAATCAACCCAGATATGATACAAATGTTCAAGAACTGTCTGAATACCCAGAGTTTTTCCTGAAGTCTCTGGAGAGAAAAGATCTCACAGTTATGAAGCAGAAGACAGAGCACATTGCTAAATAAATGACTAAGTGTACACAAGCAAAGAGGAGTGGAAGACTGAGGCAATAGATAAGGTAGGTACTTTATGCCAAAATTTGCTATTCTATAAGAATACCTTTGTACCTCAAATTAGCCATGCTATCTGTCATTAATGACCAAATCTCATTGCCTTTCACCTCTTGAATGCACAGAATCAACGCAGTAGGTCTAGGATATGGAGCTAGGGATATTAAAACCAAATCTTTGTTGTGCTATCTTGAAAACTGGCTCTCATGGAATGAATGTGTAATAATGAAGACCTCATTCTCATCACTTCTCTCCATACTTAAACTTTAATTATAAATTGCATACTTGTCTAGTGGTCTTATATAGACTTATCCTCACTCCAAATATTAAGACCAAGGTCCTATATAAATCAATTATTCCACTAAATTTTAAAAAGCAAAGAAAAAGAAGGAAACAACATGAAAGCCAAAATGCCTCATTTTGAAATATTATTTTGTTTTTCACATACTAACATTTTTATTTAAATCACAGGCTATGTATTTCAAAATAAAGTATTCCCATTCCTAAGCCATTATCCTCCCACCTCCTTTCTTAAACTCCAGAATTTATCTCTTCTTTTGAAAAATACAAATCTTCTGGGAGATCCCCTCACGGGCTGTTTTAGTCCTTTGTCCTTGAGAAAGGAGCTCCCTGCCAGTGGAAGTTTCTAAAGGGATTTTTTCCGAAGGAAAGAGCACAATGAGGTGGCTGCACAGGCAATTATTCTAGGAAAACTCTCCCTGCGAGTTGGCCAGACAGGATGAAATTGGATGATTTTCTTTAAACCTTAAAGAGAAGAAAAAGACACCTGGGAACTAAAAGGGGAGAGGTGCCAGAGGAAGGAGTGGGTGAGGACCAAAGTAGAAGACAAAGAACGATGCCTCCGCTTGCCCTCTGTAATGATGCCCTCTCTGGACCAGGAGCTTTGCTTTGTTCTCACTATGGTTCTCCTTGGAGTTCAGCCTTGTTTTTCAAAGTAATGAAAACAACCAAAATGAATAAATAAATAAATGCCCTTCTTGGAAGATGCTGTGTCCATTAGTCAAGGCACTAAAAGTCCAGCATATGTGATATATCTGACCCACTGAAAATAATACACCGCTAAAACCAGTGAAGTCTACTTTCGTAATGAGCAACATGTCTTGGCTTAGGCCTTCAGAATTTTATCAGCATGCTCAGAAGTATTTCCTTTGAATGAAATCCTTGCCAGGTGGAGTTTATAAATTTGGCAGGTATCTTTAATTTCCATGAAGAATTATCATTGAGAATTATAAATATTATTAGCACTGAGAGAGACTGCCAAATCTCTTCCCATTTTACAAGTAAGAAAACTAAAACCTAGGAAGGTCTTCAGGTTCACTCAGCTGGTGAGTGGCAGGGTCACAGCCAGAACCTAAGTATCCGTGACTCATAGGCCACTGTTCTTACCATCTGATCACCACCCAGTATTCTGCTCAGTAGGATATAAAAATAATAATCAGCCCTAGCCGGGTTCGATTCTAGTCAAGGGCACATATTTTGTTGCAGGCTCAGGCCCTGGTTGGGGCTCATGCAGGAGGCAACTAATCAATGTGTTTCTCTCATATTGATGTTTCTCTCTGTCTTTCCCTCTCTCTTCCACTCCCTCTAAAAACCAATGGAAAAATATCCTCTGGTGAGGATTAAAAATAAATAATCATTCATGCAGATACAATTTTTAAATTACTTATGTGAGAATACCAGGGATAAATTTATGAATTGCAAATTTTGTCATCTTTTCTTAGTGGGAAGCATTGATAAAGTTGGCTTATCTTAAACAAATTTTACCAAGTTAGTGCCTTCACTATATCTTATTTTTCCTATTCAAATATTAAAGTTAAAATCTCTGACCACTATAAATATAAAAAGAAATGAATTCAAATACTATATTGTCAACAGGCGTACTACAGCCATTCTAACTGCTAGGGAAAGTAGATAGCAAACTACAGTAATCCTCAAAGTTGATCTCAATAAACTTATGTTGACAGTGAAATGAATCACACAGCATAAAGTTATGTGTTGTGACTCTGCAAAATGTATATTCCTAGACAACCCATAAAATATGTTTTTATTGCTACTGTTTTTCCTAAACTAGTATCATTTCTAAGAAGGTCTAAATGGGGGAAAAAACTTCAGGTTAGCCTCCATAAAAATATGACTGAATCCTATGGTTGAAAAAGGAGAAATAATACTAATGTTAATCTAAGTGACATGAAATAACAAGAAAATCAGTATTAACTGAAAATGGCATATTTGGGTGTTTTTCACTGTTACTAATGAAAACCATACTGTATTTACGTAAACAATACACTTTTAAAAAGTGTCCTTAAACTTCAGACATGTAGTAAATGAGAAATTTCCCTGGAAATGATAAACATTTGAATAACAGTTCAAAAGCTGCCGAGTATGGAACTTGAAACTGAAAAGAAAGCAGGCAATGAGGAAATCTGAGGGCTAGGCACGGGGACACCAAAATTGAAACCACAGCTTTTGCACTCACGCTGCCTCATGTCTAGTTGGCAGGCAGAAATGTAAATGTAACCCATATGTTGTCTGGGGTTACTCTGTCTTTGGGGAGTTCCTATTAAATGGGACTAATTCCATTGGGTTCCTATTCGAGGTAAATTGCTCATTCTGATATCTCATTCTTGCCAAACTCTCTATCTGACCACCATCCTTCTGTCATGTATTATCTAGATTTCAGTAGAGACCCCTGTCTTTGATTTCAACTGAAACATCACCCATCCAAGGCATCTGTATGTGGCAGATGAGGGAAGGAGTGTTCTATCGCAAAATCAAACAGCAAAGGCCTTCGTCATGGAATTAGAGTGATCCCTGTGCTCAAAAGTCCTCTGGCTACTTTTCTCTGGTCACTTTTCTCCAGTTTCCCATTATACTCTGGCTCCCTTTCACTGTCTTCCTCTCCTGCTTACCCCTCAAGCTCCAATTCTTCTTAACCACTTTAAGTACGTTTTAATTATTTCCTTTATTTCACTGGCTTCTTCAGAGTATGCCTTCATATGTTCCCTTAAGGCAATCCGTTAGGATGTTTTCCTAAATAGAGACAGCTGCCTCCCTAATATGAGCTCTCAGGTCAGGTGTTTAAAGAACAAAATTCTCTCTGGTTGATCTCTTCCCACCCTGAGAGAATTTTGTTCTTTGTGAACACTGACAATAGTGTGGTAAAGGCCTGAGGAGGGAGGCGGGGGCAGGCTAGAAGGGCTCAGTGGGGGGAAGGGAAGGGGACATATGTAATAGTTGCAAAAATAAAGATTTTTTTAAAAATATATTTTTATTGATTTCAGAGAGGAAGGGAGAGGGAGGGAGAGATAGAAACATCAGTGATGAGAGAGAATCATAATTCGGCTGCCTCCTACACACTACTGGGGATCGAGCCCGCAACCAGGGCACGTCCCAGGACTGGGAATCGAACCTAGGACCCTGCAGACCACAGGCCAACACTCTATTCACTGAGCCAAACTGGCCAGGGGAAGATTTTTTTTAAACAGAACAAAATTCTCTCTAGCAACGTATGTGATATGGCATAATAATTCCTATAAAACTCAGGCAGTATAAGTAGTAGCAGCTGCAGAGTGATAAAGCAATAGAAGCCCAGTTTTATTTTCTGTATTAATAAAAGTTATCAGTTATCTGTACTCACACAGCTATTGTAAGGATTAGCTGATTATGAGTGTGAACTCTGAGTTACATTCTAATGAAACATTTACTATTCAACACTTAGCCATGTCTGGCCATAGTGAGACTTCAAATAATTTTACAGTCACCCATTTACACTTAACATAGAGAAAGGTTGAGAATGTTTTAGGAACAACAACAAAAAATTAAGATGACACTTTAAAAACATTTAGCTTTGAAACAGGCCACCATGGGGTGTTTTCTAGGAAAAGGGAACAAAATAGCAAAGGTATATAGGAAAGAAAACACACAATAATTTATATTGGGTAGTAGTGGTGGATAAGTTTACACAAGTAGGTTGCAAATGGGCTTGAAGGCAAGATAATGATTTTGGATTTAATTCAACATATTGAAGAAAAAATAATTCCTGTCATGTGTGAAGTGACTGACAAATAAACAAATGCCTCTGTTTGCATAATCTCATCAGAGCATGGTCAACAGGAGATGTAAGAGTTTGTGCTCTCTGCTCTGGTCAAGCAATACTGTAAGTTGTTATCAGCTTGGGGCTCCACACTTTAAGGAACTTGGATAAGCTCCAACTCATTCAAAAGATAAGAGTAGCAAGGAAGCCTGGAACTGTGACACAGGAAGAAGGACAAAAGGAACAAGGGTGTCTACCCTATAGAGTAGAAACTGCAAGGGGCCGATGTGATAGACTGTGACATTTTTGAGAACATGGTTTAGTATTTTTGACCTTTGAGTTCTCAGTGCCTGCATATGGTTGCTACTCAATAAAGGTCTGTGGAATGAATAAATGAATAATTGAATGGCCATCTGTCATAAAGAAGAGAAATTAAATGTGTTCTTTGTGTCTCCAAAGGGCAGAGGGTGATGGAAGTTGTAGAGATAGAGATAGAGATGGTAGCTTGACATAAAGAAGACTTTTAACATGCACGAACCATCACCAATGAATGGAGCTGCTGCCAGAGCTGATCGGGTTTCCACTCACATATTGGGGTGAGCGAGCTCATGCTTGAAAGGAGATGACTTAACCACCCCTTGTACTCTGTCACTCTAGCTTGGTCAAATTTGTTGAATCATTAGCATGATATAGATCTCATGACTTCTGAGCATTTTATTAATATTACTTAAGTATGCAGTAACAAACTGTCCTGCAAAATTCTTTCCTTAAACTTAAATTTCATATTGCGTGTTGCTGTATTTTATGAGCCATGAATTGGGGAGAAGAAACCATACACACTGGCAACCTCCAATGCCACTACGCACATACATTAGAATAAATTTCCAATATATCAGCTGAGGATGTCAAATCTTACCCACAGTTATATTATTTTGTTTACTGTAAGCAATTCCCCCACCTCATTCTTGAACTAAATTTAGCACCAAAAAGGTATAACCTCAGCTTGGGGAGAAAGCAAAGTCACTCTGCCAAGGCTTACCACAATTCCTTCAAACCTATTACTTTCCATATGTATAAAAGTAACTCACATGTTGTTCCTAAGGAAGTAAATTATTATCTTTGAACATATTGTCTAGTAATTTCTTTTTTAAAAATCATTGTTTAAAATATATTTTTATCAATTTCAGAGAGAAGGGGGGGGAGAGAGAGAGCTATAGAAGCATCAATGATGAGAGAATCATTGATCAGCTGCCTCCTGCACACCCCCTACTGGGGATCGAGCCCGCAACCCAGGTATGTGCCCTAACCAGGAATCGAACCATGACCTCCTGGTTCATCGGTCAACACTCAACCACTGAGCCATTCTGGCTGGGCTAGTAATTTCTTAATTCAGCAATTGTCTTTGATAGTTCCTAGAAAGTATAAACAAAAGAAATTTTAGGGCCTAAACAATCATGAGATTAGATAAAGAAACCCTAAGAAGGAAATAACAAGGTAAAGAAGCCTAAGAAGAAAACATAAAGAAAATATGGAAAAGTTTTGTCTTTGATAACAAAAACAAAAAAGCCTTGCTATGGACTGAATGTTTGCACACCAGAAAAATTCTTATGTTGAATCCTAATCCCAAGTGAGATGGTTTTAGGAGGTGGGGCCTTTGGGAGATAATTAGGTCCTGAGGGTGGAGCATTCATGAATGGGATTAGTGTGTTATTGCTCTTTTCCCACAATGTGAGATTACAGTGAGAAAACAGCCATCCACCTATGAACCAGGAAGCCAAACCTCACCAAACAACAAATCTGCGAGCCCCTTGACATTGAACTCCCCAACCTCCAGAACTGTGAGAAATCAATGTTTCTTGTTGAAGACATCCTATTTATAGTAGTTTTGTTATATCAGCCTGAACAGACTGAGACAAGTCTATTTTATAATACCTTGATATCTGTACAAATGTAACTGTAATTTAAATCTGCCAAATGACAGCCATCATTCGAAAAATAATCAGAACAAAATTCTGACCCTTTTTAAAAAATATATAAAGCACAATAATTTAAATGACTACATTGAACACTCTTTTTTTTCTTTTATTTAAAAAAAAATGGGTTACATTGGATACTCTTAATAGTAACAACTGAATCTAAAAGAACCCAAACCCAGTTCTAAAATAGATGAGAAACTGGGCATTAGAGTACTTATTAAGGAGATTTAGGCAGCAGATTTACCTATTGACTGTGGTTTTAGGACTTAACACCCTATTTTTATGGCATATAGTTCATTTATTTATTAAATATTTATTGAATACCTACTCTGAGCCAAACACTATCATGACTTCCCTTTATTCAGATACTAGAGGTCCGGTGCACAAAAATTTGTGCACTGGGGGGGGGGGGCTGTCCCTCAGCCCGGCCTGTGCCCTCTCTCAGTCTGGGACCCCTCAGGGGATGACCACTTGCTGGCTTAGGCCTGCTCCCCGGGGGATTGGGCCTAAGATGGCAATCAGACATCCCTCTGGCAGCCGGGCAGCCCTCGGGGGATGTCCACTTGCCAGCGGGGAGCAGGCCTAAACTGCAGTCGGACATCCTTAGCACTGCTGAGGAGGCAGGAGAGGCTCCCACCACCACCGCTGTACTGGAGGCCATCAGCCTGACTTGTGGCTGAGCAGAGCTCCTCCCATTTGAGAGAGCCCTGACCACCAGGGAGCAGCTCCTGCATTGAGAGTCTGCCCCCTGGTGGTCAGTGTGTGTCATAGTGACCAGTCATTCCCAGTCTTTCTGCTGTTAGGGTCAATTTGCATATTACCCTTTTACTATATAGGATAGAGGCCTGGTGCATGCGTGGGGGCTGGCTGGTTTGCCCTGAAGGTTGATCCGGATCAGGGTGGGGGTCCCACTTGGGTGCATGGCCAGCCTGGGTGAAGGGATGATGGCTGTTTGCAGCTGGTCACACCCCCTTCAGGGTGGGGGTCCCCACTGGGTTGCCTGGCCAGTCTGGGTGAGGGGCTGAGGGCCCTTTTCAGGCTGGCGGGCGACTGAAGCTCCCAACCTCTCCTTTTTTTCTTTTTTCTTTTTTTTATTCTGGGATTTATTTACCTTCTATGGCTGTCACTGGAGCTGAGAGCCGGCTTTAGCTCTGATGCCGGCTCCAGCTTGAGGCCTCGGCTGCTGAAAGCAGGTATCTGGGGTTTGTTTAGCTTCTATAATTAAAACACTGTTGCAGCTCCAGCTCTGAGGCCTCCGCTGCTGAAAGCAGGTATCTGGGGTTTGTTTAGCTTCTATAATTGCAACATTGTTTCTTAGAGTGCAGCTCAGAGCCCCGCCACAGCAGGCGGGGAACCTTGGCTTTCTCCATCGCCGGGGCAACCAAGCCTCATGTTCGCTTCAGCTGCCTGGCTGCCGGCCGCCATCTTGGTTGGCAGTTAATTTGCATATCGCCCTGATTAGCCAATGGGAAGCATGTTGGAGGTACAGTTAATTACCCTATTTGTCTTTTATTAGATTAGATAAACAGGACAAGATCCCTGACCTAAGAAATTCCTAAAATATTATATTTTTTCATTTTAATCCAAACATTTCCTTCCTTGAGAAATAATTAGATCGTATATAAATTGAACAAATTTTGAAAAAAATAAAATCCTATATAATAAAAGCCTAACATGCTAAGTGTCCAGTCATCCAGTCGGCCATTCAACCAATCAAAGTGTAATATGCTAATGATATGGTAAGGCTGCTCAACTGCTCACTACAACATGCATTGATCACCAGGGGGCAGACAGTCAACCGGTTGACCCGTCGCTATGATGTGCACTGACCACCAGGGGGCAGATACTCAATGCACAGGCATGGAAACATGGAACAGACTGATGAATCTCAGAGGGAAGGGAGAGGGGGAAGGGCAGGAAGAGACCCTCGGCCTGGCCTGCACCCTCTCGCAATCTGGGACCCCTCAGGGGATGTCAGAGAGCAAGTTTCGGCCCAATCTCCACAGGCCTGATCCAGACAGGAGGGAGCCTGATCCCCACAGGCTGATCCAGACAGGAGGGAGCCTGATTCCGGGGTGCGTCCCCTGAGAACCGCCCTCTCGCAATCCAGGACCCTTTGGGGGATGTCAGAGAGCTGGTTTTGGCCCGATCCCCACAGGTCTAATCCCCGCAGGCCAGGCAGAGGGACCCCACCAGTGCACGAATCCCTGCAACAGGCCTCTAGCTATGTCATAAAATTCTAACAAAAACAAATCTAGTTTAACATAATAGTTTAGATTGAAAGTCATTGTCTCCCAAATTCAATACAGATTAGCCTATCTCTCCTTCTTTCTCTCTCTCTTGTCCTCTCTCTCTCTCTCAGATTTTCTTTTTTTTTCTGTACATTGTAGAAATGTTGACTTTTACACTGAGCAGCACAATGATCTGTGATGAGGGAAGGGAGGAATAGATTTCACAGCAGAGGAAATCCAACCCTTCATAGTTGTAAATGAATAGAGAAGATAATGATAAATAATACCAAATAGTGAAAACAGTAAAGATAATGTCTGAAAAGCAAAATTTTACTAAACTTTCATTTGATCTTAAGCAACATTAACAGAACTCTAGTGAAGAGTCAAACCATGCATCCCAAAGAACATTAGGGCTGCAGAATGTAAGCAGTTGCTAAGCAAAGAATCAAACAAACAAACAAAAACACTAGTCATGGTAGGATAATTTCCATAGTGATATGTAAGTTAATGAAACACTGTTGAATATAAGACTTCTCAAGTTCTTTAATTTTCTAGTGAAAGTTACATATTATAACTTTCCACAAGGAGCATATAATTTTCTACATTTATGAAATGGGCTTGACTATGGAAGCATTTTCTTAAAGAAACACCTTGCTAAAGTTTCCAGGAAGCACAGATTCCGGTGTCGGGAGGCTAAAGGAAATGATGTATTTAAAGCACCCATTATGGTGCCTGGCACAGAGAAGGTGCTCAGTGAAGGTGGTGGCAATCATGGTGACAGGAATGGAGGTATTGTCACTGCTATCACCGGATAAGGAAAGTCATACATTTTATGATGGTTGGCCCACAACTGAAACACATATAAAGTGTTCCTAAAAACAGAAGAGGAAGAAAAGGGGACAGGTTTTGAAAACCACAACATTTTAATATACAAACACATTATCATATAGCTATTACAACCATACTGTATGGAAGGTTTATTATCTCCATTTTATAGCTGAAAAAATTGAGGTTCAGAGCATGTGAATAGTTCCACAGTGAGTAAATGATAGGCTTATCTGAACTCAGAATTCATTCTTCTTGGCCAAATCACAATAATCCCTTAAATAAGCTACTGATTTTATATATTACAATGGTTTTTTTTTTTTATTTGCCTTACATTATTCCAAATGAAGTAGTGCAAAGAGGATAGCTCTGGAGAATAAAGCAGAGCTAAGGGTGAATCTCATCTCTGCTATTTATTTACTGTGATACCTTGGGCCTTAGTTCCTTATCATAAATAGAAATCTCCCTCCCTTCCCTTTCTTCCTTCCACCCTCCCTCTCTCCCTTCACATAATTCCAGTGATATTTGAGCAAACCAGATGAATGGAGGAGTGGAAACCAGTAAGGTTAGGGGCTAAGCATGATTATGAAGGGTCTTCTAGGCCATAAGAGGAAGGTTGAATTTTAGGTTAGATACCAGGAGAACCACTGCATGATTTTTAAAGTAAGGGAAGAACATTATCTGATGATCATTGAGAAGATCCCCTTTGCTGCTCTTTGAAGAATAGATCCAGCAGCTGTGGGGGATATAGGCTGAGGGAGAGGAGTGTAAGTAGAGAAACCAGTAAGAGGTTGGTGTGTTCAGAGACAAGAGATGGTGGAGGCCAGGACATAAAGCGAAGAAAAGAGTTTCAGATATGTTTCCAAAGTAGAATCAAAAGGCTTGTTAATATATGTGATATCTACTTTATCAGAAAGGAAGGATTCCTAGATGTTTGGCTTAACCTTATAAAGCACTGTGCTTTTTACATGAAAGGACAAGAGTAGGGGTTTGAGAAGGACATGGAAGGAGAAAAATCCAGAATTCCCTTTTGGATCCAAGTTAGACAATCTAAAACACATCCAGGGGGAGATGCCAGGCAGATATCTGACATGAGAATAAGGAGCTAGGGGAGAGACAGATGTATGCTCCAGTGGAAATTTGGGAGTCACAGCACAGGAGGTCTGGGAACTGGTGAAATCACTTAAGGACAAAGGTTAGAGATGGAAAAGATGACAGCCTGCAACCAAATCTGAAGACTAAAGAAAGCAGTCAGAGAAGGAGCTAGCGAAGAAAAAAAAAAAAAAAAGAATGGGCTCAGGAAAGTAAGAAAGCAGGAGAGAAGTGTTGCAAAACTCAGAGAGCAGAGCCCTACTATGTGACAGATACAGGGATATCAAAGCAGTGAATCACTGAAGGTTATTTTGAAATATTAACTTTCTTCCTCTAGGATGGGATGCAGAGTACAGGTGATACTGTGGCTCATGGAAGGAGAGGAACACTTCTTCCATGGTAGATGGATACAAGTGAGTATGGGTTGGTTTAGAGATGCCAAGATGAGGGAGTATATGGGATTTTTGAGGACAATGAAACTACTCTATATGATACTATAATGTAGACACATATCATTATACATTTGTCAAAACCCATAAAATGTACACAGACAAGAGTGAAACCTAATGTAAAAGATGGACTTTGGGTGATTATGATGTGTCAGTGTAGGTTCATTGATTATAACAAATGCGTCATTTGGTAGAGGATGTTGATATCGGAGGATCCTGTGCATGTAGGAAGTATATGAAAACTCTGCACTTTTTGCTCAATTAGCCTGTGAACCTATACCTGCTCTAAAAATATATTCTATTATTTAAAACTTTGATGGAAAACTACTCTTTCAATAATTATCAAACTGACTGAAAAACCCTAGAGCTCTTTCATTTATAGACGTTGCTGTTGCCACTCTAAGGTTAGGGGCTAAGCATGATTATGAAGGGCCTTCTAGGCCATAAGAGGAAGGTTGAATTTTAGGTTAAATACCATTTGTATTTGAGTCTCTCTTTAGCTGAGTTAAAAAACAAAACAAAAACAAAAACAACCTTATTCTTTAGTGACCTTAAATCCCCTGGAGGCTTTATGCCCCTCCTCTCCCCCCCTCCCCCCCACACACACATAGCACCAGTTCAAATAGGTTATATCAAATTCTCACATCTTTCTAGGATAAACCATGTTCTGAACAGCATAGCAGTTATAAGTCATTGGTTCTCATTTTATAATCTATAAATTTAAAAACATTATAGCTGAAGAGATACATGCTATAAAGTCTTAGTTTGGGATGATTCTTAAAATTTTATTTAAGTTTGTCTTTATTTTGAGAAAGTGACTTCAACAGGTCATGGTGGACCTGAATTCAGACAGAACAAGCCCAAATTCCATTCCTATTGCCATGCTAAACAGGAAGGAACACATAAAACTGTCAGGCTATTTCACTGAAAGGTCTGTACTGGCGTTTTAAAAAAAAATTAAAAAGGAACATTTCCAGTAGTCGTCCAGGAGGTTTTATTTCATTTGTTTGCCTTATAAAGTCGTGCTTGGTCATCTTATTAAAAGACAACCTTGCTATAGAAAACACAAGCCTGCTCCATGAAATTATGCATCAACAAATATTGATTTGCACCAGACTGGACCCTGGTTGCAGAAAGGCAAAGCTATGACCCAAATAGTCCCATTGATTCAGGATAGAAGAACTGTGTCTTCTGTCTGTTTTGACTCTCCAGGATTTCCCTAACATTTCCCTCACCAAAAATATATCAGTCTGCGGACTGAGGTGTTGAATGAATGTGCCAGTAGGTGTGAAGCACTGGGCAGGACTGGAGAGCTCTCTGCGTTTCCCTGTCAAGTTCTGCCTGCCACTGGCAACCTTGCTTGGTCTTTCCTCTCTAGTCACTGCTCTGACTTCATGCTAACTACTTTACTATGCTTTCACTCAGGGCCATCTTAGCTAGGACCAGAAGAAAACACACCTGTTGTTTTATCTTCACAATATTTGCAGAATCAAGAGAGATATGGCACAGTTTGGAAATGTAGCAAAGGCTGTGTTAGACTTATTAATTATAGACAGCAAAACTCGATGAAACAGTTGACTCCTCAGTCCACGCTCTTTATCTTTTTGCATTAAGGAAAGTAAACAGGCAGTTAAGTTCCAAGGAGTTAGAGCTGTGAGAATGGAATGTTACAGAGATACTACAGAACAGATTCGCTAACAAGAGTCTTGGAGGACAGAGAAGGCAGTCAAGGAAGCCCTTTTTGAGAAATGACTAAGCTGATTCAAAGAACAGAAAGCATTTAACTGCATGTCAAATGTAGGAGGGTTAAGATGTAAGGTGGGTAAGGCTGGAAGGATGATGCCCCCATCCATCATCTCAGGAAACTCAGTCAGGAAAATGAAGTCACTTTCTCAGGACCACACAATTGCTACCTAGCAGAACTGGGATCCAAACTGTCCCAAAGGGAACAAAAGGACCTAGGTCAGTGATGGTGAACCTTTTGAGCTCGGCGTGTCAGCATTTTGAAAAACCCTAACTTAACTCTGGTGCCATGTCACATATAGAAATTTTTTGATATTTGCAACCATAGTAAAACAAAGACTTATATTTTTGATATTTATTTTATATATTTAAATGACCTAGGTTCAAATCTCAATACAAGTGACTTTACCTCCATACACCTTAATGCCTTTATTTTTAAAGTGGTAATGAGTTGGATTCTTACTTCAATTACTATAAAATAGGAATCAGTCCATCCATCTTACTAATTCTATCGTCACTGTCTATTTCACTAGACCGTAAACTCGGAGTGTGCGAGTGTGTCTGAGAGCTTTACCCAATGTCTGACATATGACAAATGACTCATATGTATGAAGAAATTATTGAGAGAATGAAATGAAAGAACATATATGAAGGTCAGGGACAATGTCAATACTTTCTCAATAAATGTCTCTCGCCCTGGCCAGTGGTTAGAGCATCAGCCCGTGCACTGAAGGGTTGCAGGTTCGATCCCCAGCCCTGGTCGTACAAGAGGAAACCAATCAATGTGTCTCTTTCACATCGATGTTCCTCTCTCTATGTATATCTCTCTCTCTCATCCCCCTCCCTTCCTCCCTCCATTCCACTCTCTAAAAATCAATGGAAAAAATATCCTCGGGTAAAGATTAAAAAAAAAAAATGTCAGGTCTCCCTCCCTACTACTATGTCAGTTAACACAAGTCCTTTTAACCCTATAATTCTATTTGGAGTATGAATTAGTACAGTTACATGCCATTTGGTATCAGCAGCCATGCTTAATACTACACTAAATGGCCAATAGTTGTCCAATCTAAACCTTTTGGCAATAGGTCAGGCATGACCCAGTGTTATAGGCACTAATACCATATCTAATAGGGATAATAAATAAGAGGAAGAAGGATGGTGTAACTAAGGCAGGATGTAACACCCCCCTCCCCCATGCTTAAGACCTCGGAGTTGTCCTCAGAGAAAAATAGCTACAAACAAATGCTGTAAGTCCTTTTGATATCCTAAAAGCTTACGATGAGTTTATTTTTTCCCGTAATAAATGTACATTTCTCTGACTTTCTCCTGCTATTTTGACTCTTTCATAAGAATAGCTTTCATCTTTTCAATGGTTTTCTGATTGTGCTGAGAGCAAAGAGCCCTGGAAAGCTTTTTGGCTCCTTTGGGCTGCAATGAATAGCATCATCCAAGAGACCCTGTGCAGTGGGTGGCAGAGTGAATGTATTTCTCACCAAGTGCCTGTTGAAATGGTCCCAGTCATCATATCAGAAAGCAATTCTGGCCATTTATACAGATATGAAGTGGTTGAGAGTTGGGATAAATGCCCCCTCTAACACTTGCCATCAATCCCCATGACGGCAGCTAGAGGCTTAGTCTAAACCTGAGTGATAATATACCCGTCTGCTTCAGGAAGAGAGCCACAGAGAGTAAACTAAAAAGGGAATCAAGTGTCACTTTCACTCTCCTTTCTCTTAATAGTGGGGAGCTTAAAAAAGATACTCAAACAAATTAACTTACACCAATAACATTTCTGAAAATAATTATCATTTATTATTTCTGTTCTAGAGAACCCACATTATCTGATTCCAAAACAGATTGCCTGGTGTTATATTCCACATTAATCTATTTTAATGAGAAAACATTATTTTATTAATAATTGTCTCGTGGTTCCCCCACTTCTATTTCATTCCTATAGGCCAAGGTCCATCACAAGCTGAAAGTGATAATATAAGTACAAAATCCCTGGTAACCTTTGGGTTTTTTGTGTGTGTGTTTTTTTAAGAATGCACTTATTAGCCCAGCCAGCATGGCTCTGTGGTTGAGTGTCAACCTCAACCAGGTCACTGATTCCTGGTCAGGGCACATGCCCTGGTTTGATCCCCAGTGTGGGGCATGCAGGAGGCAGCTACAGTGATTCTCTCTCATCATTGGTGTTTCTATCTCTCTCTTCCTCTCCCTTCCTCTGAGAAAGCAATAAAAACATTAAAAAAGAATACACTCATTAAAAAAAAATGGGGAAAAATTAGTTTGCAACTCCATGCTTCTGAACAGCACTGTCTATGCTGAAGGGCAGACCTCCCTGGCACTGGGTTTCCAGGGATTCCGAGCTAATGCCCGCACAGGCCTGAGGCTTTCCACGAAATGCAACCATCTGTTGTTTGTTTCCCTATAGGTTCTCCCTGCAGATCGGTAAAATGGAAATGTGCATTGAGTATGGGAAAATGTATCCTGAATATTGAACAGTTCTTAGATGGCTCAGTTGGAAAAAAACAAATTGTATTTAAGAGGTTAATTTGAAGATTTAATTTTTTTCTTTTTGCAAATTAGGTAATTCAGATGAGTCTGTCATTGAAGGTTTACAAGTTTGTCAATTATGCATTACTCTTCTATTCAAAGACTACCTGCATGTCATCATAAATACGTGAATGAGCTATAACAGGCACTATGCACTATAGAACAAGCTACATATCATATCTGTTTAAAATAGAGATTATTCATTCAAATAATCATTTGATAAACACCCCTTCTCTTATCCAAAGCTTAACCTTATGCTTGTTGTACTAGAGATTCCATTCACTCTTGTCTTTTAAGGATTTGGCTCCTACAGGTGTCCCTTTTCTCTCCAGCAATATTAGCCTCGTCCTCTCTCCTAGATCACTGCCATCAGCACTCAAATCCTCTATATCAGCCACATATCAAAAAGTCGCCCCTTGACCCTATGTCCATCCCTAACCTCCCTCCATTGCTCCTCCTCATAGCTACACTTCTCTAAGGAGTTGTCTATAGAATCTTTTTCTATTATTTCCCACCCATTCTCTCCTGATTCCAGCAGGCTTCTCTTCCCAAAGCTTGGCTCCAGTGAAAGTCAAGTCTGTTGTTAATAATAATGAATGCCCCTCTTAAGGAACCCTCCTATTTGTACCTCCACAAATGCAAATTTTCCTCATTTGCCCTGCAATCCTTTTCTTACACTTAGAAGTTGATTTCCTTTTTCATTGATGGTAATATTTCTTAGTGTTTTAAACGGGAACATATCTTGCCTTGTGAAGCTTTAAATTATTACTTTAAGTTTCTCCCCAATGAATTTCTCCGGTCTAACAGTCTTTTGAAATTGTTTCACTGCTATTCTTTCCAGTATGATTTTGCTGCTTCTTGTAGTGAAATCTGTATATCATCTTTCTTACCAAAAAATGCCTGAATGCTTACATGAGTGAATTCATTAAAAAAGAAAAAAAGTAGCAATAGTATGTATGCATCAAAAATCGAGTGCTTCACTTATGGTCCTCGCCTTACTGAACCTTCCACTTCATTTACCCAATTGATCACTCCCTCTTATTCACAACACTAGTGGCCCATTGCACAAAGATTCGAGCAATAGGCCTTCCTTCCCCTGGCTGCCAGCACCAGTTTTCCTCCGGCACCCGGGACCCAGGCCTTTGGTCCTGCAGCAGCGAGGCTTGGCTTCTCTGCTCCGGCTGCTCCCAGCCCCTCCTTTTTTTTTTCCAGCTCCTCGAGCAGAGGCCAGGGCTGACTGGAAGCCTGGGTCACCCCCGGAGACTCAGGCCCCCAGCCCCTCCTTGAGCAGAGTACAGGGCAGGCGGGAAGCTTGGCTTCCTCCATCATCAGGAGCAACCCAAGCCTCCTGCTTGCTCCAGCTCCGTGGCCACCTCCATCTTCAGTCGTCTTCAGTCTTCGCTCCGCGCCTGTGTATGCAAATTAACCACCATCTTTGTTGGGTTAATTTGCATAGTCACTCTGATTGGCTGGTGGGTGTAGCAGAGTGGCGGAGTGACAGAGTGATGGTTAATTTGCACGTTTCTCTTTTATTAGTATAGATTCTCTCAATGCACCACTCCTTCCTGGCTTTCCCCCCTCCCCATCCCACTCCTTTCACTGATCTTAATGAGTCTTCTCTCCCTCTCTCTTCCTTCATTTCACCAGGCTCAGGTTCTAACTACTTCCATTCTCTGGGTGGCCTCATTGAGTCCCTTGATTTGAAATACCAGCTATATGCTGATGACATCTCAATTCATACCTCTAGCTCTGAAATTATCTGTGTTCCTGACCCAGATAGTAGGTACTTGACCTCTCTACTTAGATGGCCAATTGAAACTTTGCCTAGTGCTTTCCCTATTCTCAGTAAAGGTGTTATTACTAAGGCTCTCAGCCTCACATCTAGGGGTCTCTACCCTTCTCTCTCCCTCTGCACACATCCAATTTGGCAGAAATTCCTATATGGAATTTCGTCACTCCTCCCCACCACATTGCTGCAATGTTGGCCCAGGCCACCATCATCTCTTATCCAGATTTGAGCTAAACACCCCTAGCTGATTTATCATTTGAACTCCTTTTTGTAACACATAAGGCCATAAAAATCTGGCCCCAATTATCTCACTAGACCTCTCACACTGACCACTCTGTCCTCGTCCCCTCCACTATAGCCACTTTGTCAATAAAGCCATTACTTGAGCTTACCAAAATCCTCAGGTTTCTTACATCTGCCAGGAAAGTGCTTCCTCCAGAGTCTCCCCTGCCCCTCGCTGGCTCTCTGAGCCAGATATCAGCTACCACACAGGATCTCAGCTCCACATCTAGGAGTCTCTACCCATCCAGTCATCCTTTATAAAATCACACTCACTGCTTACCTCCTAAAATTATATGTATTTAATTACATAATCTTTTTAATTCTCCCCAATTTTAATGTAACACTACAGGGCAGGAACATAACTGTCTTATTCAAGTTTTTATCCCTACTGACCAAAATAATAAATTTGGCTACAAAATTATTAATTATTGTGCTTATTGTACTCTTAAATAATTATCAAATCAATTTTAAAATAACTTAATAAGAAGAGGAAATATTGTACAGATACCTATGTCCAAAATCATTTAATAAAAAGTCAATTAAAATCTGAAAAGATTTGGAATAAGGCAGAACTTGAAAAAAATTTAAATATATATATTTGTGATCAATAAAAATATTAAAGAAATTTTGGAAAAGAATAATGAGGGGTTGTATGGGAATGAACAAAGGGGGGGAAAATGTTCTGAAGAGACTTGCCCTACAAAATGCTAAATATACCTTAAAGCTGCGGTGATGAATAACGTGGCACTACTAAACACACATCACAGATGTAAATAGAATAGCTGTAAAATCTAGGGGAAAAGCCCTGGCATGTATTAAACTTGATACATTATAAAGTAAACATCACAAGCCAGTAAATAAAAGACAAATAATGTTTAAAATGGTATTGGGCAAATCAGGTGTTGGGAAAACTCCAGTGAGGTCCTAACCCAGCATGGTACAACAATAATGACAACAGAGTTCTGGACCAACCAGAGGGATGGATAGTAGGAGTAAATTATTAAAAGGCATGACAAAAACAGAAGTAAATAGTTAATGGATGCTGGGAGTTGGAAAGGCCTTCTAACACATGTTTACAGAAAAAATCAGTAACAGTGACCGCATTAAAGAAACATAAACACTTTTGAATGTTGAAATATGAAAACAATGGAAAACACAATTCTCTAAAACAAATCTAGAAAATTTTTCTTAAAGACTAACAAAATTAATATTTTTAGAAAATACATAAATCACTCCTATAATCAGTTACCTTATGAACAAAATCAGGAAAATAATGTTTATTTTGCAGGGGGTAGAACCTAATAAGCATTTGGTAGATATTCAACAAGTCATACTTATTTGGAAATAGCCCAAGTGCCCATCAATAGGTGAATGGATTAAAAAAAACAAAAAACTGTGGGACATTTACACAATGGAATACTATGTAGAGGTAAAAAAAAATTTAAAAATAATTTTAAAAAAAAGAGATATCTCCCTCAGCCTGCATGAGTCAGTGGTTGAACATCAACCTATGACCCAGGAGGTCACGGTTCAATTCCCTGTCAAGGCACATGCCCAGGTTGCAAGCTCCATCCCCAGTGTTGGGCATGCAGGAGGCAGCTGATCAATGATTCTCTCTCATCATTGATGTTTCTGTCTCTCTCTCCTTCTCTCTTCCTCTCTAAAATCAATAATGTATATATATATATACATATATATATATATGTGTATATATATATGTGTGTATATATATATGTGTGTGTGTGTGTATATATATATATATGCATATGTATATATGCATATATATACATATATATACAAATATACATATATACCTACATGAATATATTCGTGCAT
>NW_005871119.1:1683965-1689641 GCF_000147115.1 Myotis lucifugus | reverse complement strand
ATGAATGAAACGAATTGACCAACAAAGTAAAACCCCAATGCAAGGAGGCATGGAACAGATTAACATACCGCAATGTAGGGGCTTGGGGGGGACAAGAAGAGATAAGCCAAATAACTTATCCTATATAATAAAGAGCTAATATGCAAATGGTTGTCACACCCTCACCTCATCATGCCCTTACACCATCACGCCAGAACTTCTTAGACACTCAACAGTGGGGAGAGAGGGATGGGGACCAGCCAGGCACAAATGAGCTCTCGAGAGAGGAATAGGGACCAGCCAGGAACAAATGAGCTCTTGAGAGAGGAATGGGGACCAGCTAGGAACAAATGAGCTCTCGAGAGAGGAATGGGGACCATCCAGGCTGTGGCCCGGGAGAGGGACAATCCGCACACCCCACAGTCCCCATGGTCCTGGGCACCAGCAGCTGTGCCTGCGGCCTGGAAGAGAGACAAGCTGCCCACCCCACGGTCCCAGAAACCAGTGACTACTCCTGCGTCTGCGGCCCAGGAAAGGGACAAGCCGCCTGCCCACAGTCCCCTGCAGTTGCAGCTGGCCCGGGCAAAGCCAGCCCTGGTCCTGGGTGCCTGCGGCCAGCCAGAGGGAGGGAAGCCTGGGTCCTGGGTGCCTGTGAGCGGCTGGAGGAGGGAATCCTGGGTCCTGGGTGTGGGGCGAGGCAGAGGCAGTTAGGGGTGATCAGGCCAACAGGGGAGCAGTTAGGGGTGATCAGGCCGGTAGGGAAGTGGTTAGGGGTGCTCAGGCAGGTAGGCAGAGGTGGTTGGGGCAATTAGACAGGCAGGCAGAGGGGTTAGGGGTGATCAGGCAGGCAAGCGAGCGGTTAGGAGCCAGCGGTCCCGGATTGTGAGAGGCAGTCAGACATCCCCAGAAGGGTCCCAGTTTGGAGAGGGTGCAAGCCCAGCTGAGGGACCCCCTCCCCCACATGGATTTTGTGCACCGGGCCTCTAGTATATTTATATACATAGCCCAGTGGTCAGCAAACTGTGGCCCCTTAAGTGTGGCTCTTCCACAAAATACCACGTGCGGGTGCGCATGTACAGTGTGATTGAAACTTCATGGCCACATTCAAGGGGCCAAAGAGCTGCATGTGGCTCACGAGCCACAGTTTGCCGACCACTTCCATAGCCTATGGACACAGGCAATAGGGGGAGGTGAAGACCTGGGGGGTGAGTAGGGGCTAGGAGAAGGGGGGGAATGTGGGACACATCTGTAATACTATCATATATATCAAATACTATCATTTTTTTGATATATATATCAAAAAAAAGAAAAAAAAAGATAATATAAAACCTAAAAATTTAAGTTGAAAATAAAGTGCATAGTAACTTCATTTAGGAGCAACCTGGTGAAAATAGATATTTGAAACTTTAATAGATTTATCAAACATAAATTTGTGTCACCAATTTTAACTCTGATCCCTCTTACCCTTATAGATAAGGTGACTAACTTGTCTTGGTTGTCTAGGGACTTTCCTAGTTTTAGCACTGATGGCTCTACTTCCCAGGAAACCTGGATGGTTGCTTAAATCACCTGTATGGAACACATCAATAATGGGAAACCGAGACTGCCGTAATTTGATTAATTAGATACTAATTCATCTAGGTAACATTTACATCAGCATGTTGAATAATAAAGGGAATATAATCAACATAATCATATTTTCTAATAAGAAATAATATTTTCTAATAAGAAAAATATGATGATTCACAGAATAGCATGTGCATAGATTTCTTAGAGCATCTTGAGGTAAGGTGCTCTGTTTTAGTGCCAAGGGCAAAAAAAAACCTATTGTTGCCATTTAATTTTCTAAGAACCCTGAAAAAAATATGTATGCTGAGGTTTGTGATGCCAAAAGGAAATATACAATTGTGGAATTGTCTAGTGAATCTGGATTGCCATGGGCAATCATACTGGCAAGACAAACAGAGCTCACTTTGGGGCAGCTGAATAATTCTCGTCCATTTAACTGTTTGGAACTCAAAACACATTCTTCACAACAGCCCTGCAAGTCATTCATTTTTATTTCCAGAGGCTCAGTGAAGTTAAGTAACTTGACCAAATTTATGCAGCTAATAAACAGTATGACTAGGCTTGAACACAGATCTGCCTGTGGTATTTCCATTGCACCCCCTCTTTTCACCCAGTACAGCCTGAAAAACACCATTTAAAATAAATAATACAAATCTGTAATATACGTATGAACATGATAGCAGTCAGCTCCCTCCATTTGAAAACTCATTAGTTGAAAAGTGCATGTTATATGGATGGACCCTCATTTTTAATTTGATTGTATTACTCCTGTGATTGTTCCTGTTTTTCTTATTATTTAGTTGTGTAGGGCAAGAGAGTTTCTCTGTGGAAATTGCTCAATGAAGAAAAATGAGCATTCTTGAGCAAGAGATGGGAGTGGACTTGCTAGAGCAGTGGCAATAGACCCACACATCTTGCTCCTAAAGTGGTTTTCTACACTCAGACCACATTTCACATTTTCCTGGAAAAGGAAGAATGTGCTCTGTTACTAAGTATGATGTACATACAAGAATCACTCCAGTCTCAGAAGCCGTGGTGGCCACTTGCCCATTTTGCAAAAGCACAAGTGTTTCCTTATCTTTCTGTAACTTAGGCAAATGATGAAGCTACTGAGGTATCATAGATAGTTCTCAGTAGAGCATAGTGATTACAGAAGTAGATTGTGGAGCCAGACTACCTGGGTTCAAATCCCAGCTGGATCACTTGGTCAACTTATTTCATCTCTGGGTCTCAGTTTCCTCATCTATGAGACAGAAATGATCAATTTCCTTCAGAGTTGTGCAGTTACATAAGTTAATATAGACAAGATATAGAATAAGTACTCCATTAGTTTTAGCTATTACTGTTCTCCAGCCAAGGGCATACAGCATTCATAAAAAGCCATTTACTGAGTCCCCAAATCCAGAGTGCTTAGTACTGGGCACCAGAACTACAACAGAATTAAGATATGATCTTGATATTTTAAAAAAATCTAGCCCTAACCGGTTTGGCTCAGTGGATAGGGCATCAGCCTGCGGACTCAAGGGTCCCAGGTTCAATTCCAGTCAAGGGCATATACCTTGGTTGCGGGCACATCCCCAGTGGGGAGTGTGCAGGAGGCAGCTGATTGATGTTTCTCTCTCATCGATGTTTCTATCTCTCTATCCCTCTCCCTTCCTCTCTGTAAAAAATCAATAAAATATGTTTAAAAAAAATAAGTATAAAAAATAAAAAAATCTATAAACCAATTAAAAAGAGATGAAATGTAAATTTAAGAAGATAAATAATAACACAAGTAGAACCAGCTACCGTGTTAAGTGCTGTCATGAATTATCAAATTTGATTGATGACACACAATATTAAATAGATACTATTATTCACAGATGAAAAAATCTGAGGCTCAAAGAGATCACCACCCCTGCTCTTAAACACTATGCATCCTGTCTCATTACATATGAAGGACTGTGACCATAATTTTTTAAGTCCTAACATCCCACTGAAGTCAAAAGAGAAAGTATGAAAATCTTGGAGATCTTATGGAGAAAGGGAAGTATCTAGGGAATGGCCTGAGAAACTGGTTCAAAAAGGTCCTATTCGAGGATGACACAGGCCTTTCGATTGTTAGTGGTGGCCTGCCTTAAGCTCAGATTCATGCTCAATATTCAACCTCTTTCTTTCATGGTGCAGACTCAGGCACACAGTGAGCTCTCCTTCAGCTTTTAATGCTGCCATTGCCTACTCAGTTATTTAAATACTAGAGGCCCGGTGCATGAATTCATGTGTCGGTGGGGTCCCTCGGCCTGGCCTGTGGCCTTTCACAATCTGGGACCCCTCAGGGGATGTCAGAGAGCTGATTTTAGCCGATCCCTGCAGGCCAGGCAGATGGACCCCACTGGTACATGAATCTATGCACCAGGTTGGTTTTGGCCTGATCCTTGTAGGCCAAGTTGAGGGACTTCACCAGTGCATGAATCCATGCACCAGGATTCTAGTATGCATATAGATCTTTGGTTAATCTCTTCCCTTCCTCCTCCTTCCCCCCTTCCCTCTGAGATTCATCAGTCTGTTCCATGTTTCCATGCCTGTGGTTTCTGCTCCTGCATTGTTTGCCCCCTGCTGGTCAGTACACGTCATACCTATCAGCTGGTCAGCCAGTCACTTAGGCTTTTATATATAGAGACTGGAGGTCGGTGCATGAATTTGTGCACAGGTAGGGTCTGACGGGCCTGCCCAGATGGGGGCCCATCAGGCAGGGTCAGCTGTGGGGGTCTATTGCTGGAAACTATAGCTTTCCCCCAGCTGGAACTAATTATACTTTAAGGATGGCCAAAAGAAAACCCACAACCCAACTATTTTGCATTTCACGTGCCATGAGATGAAGTTGTTTATGTGTTGTTTACAAACATATATCAAGTTGAATGATGGCCCTTTAATGATTTTTGCATTCTTCCTGGGGCTCTGCCCTCAGTTTCCCAATATAATCTTCATGTCTGTTTGTTTAGAAGTTTTTCTGTTTTGAATGTGTCTACCCTTTACTGTTGCTCCTGGCAGCCTGCAAGTCCTCTTCACTGCCCCTTTTAAAGAGAGATTGAAAACTCACCTAATCTTCAAGGCACTGTGATTTCACAAAATCCCCACCCAGCCTCTCTACATCCTCAGCAAAGGGCTTCCATCTTGTTAATGCTTAGGTCACTTTTTTGGCCAATTTGGAAGGTCTCCTGGGGCTGCAGGCCATGGAGGGAGAATTCCATACATTGGCTGCACTATTAACAGAGCCCTCTAGAGACTTTGGTTGGGGACAGAAGGGACTGATAATTATTTTCCTGTGTACATGCACCAGGGAGCCAGACAATGATTTAGGGGCATTGGGGGCTGCTTGGGGGCCGGATTGGATGAGTCTAGTGGCACGGGTGGTTAGCAGAGTGGCTCCGCACCTGATCGGTGTTAGCGAAGTCTGCTCTAAGGCGGGGTTGGTTGGGGTGAGGGGCCTTCAGTCATTACTATCATTCTGCCATTCTTATTGCTGGGCTTTTATTATATAGGACTAGAGGCCTGGTGCACAAAAATTTGTGCACTCGGGGGGTCCCTCAGCCTGGCCTGTGCCCTCTCGCAGTCTCGGACTCCTCGGGGGATGTTCACCTGCTGGCTTAGGCCTGTTCCCCGCGGGATCGGGCCTAAGCTGGCAGTCAGACATTCCTCTGGAAGCCCAGGAGCCCTCAGGGGATGTCTACTTGCCAGCAGGGAGCAGGCCTAAGTTGCAGTCGGACATCCTTAGTGCTGCTGAGGAGGCAGGGGAGGCTCCCGCCACCAACGCTGTGCTGGCAGCCATCAGCCTGGCTTGTGGCTGAGCAGAGCTCCCCCTGTGGAAGCGCACTGACCACCAGGGGGCATCTCCTGCATTGAGCGTCTGTCCCCTGGTGGTCAGTGTGTGTCATAGTGACCAGTCATTCCCAGTCATTCTGCTGTAGGGTCAATTTTCAAATTGCCCTTTTATTATATAGGATAGAGGCCTGGTGCACAGGTGGAGGCCGGCTGGTTTGCCCTGAAGGGTGTCCTGGATCAGGTGGGGTCCCCCTGGGTGCCTGACCAGCCTGGTGAGGGGCTGAGTTCTGTTTGCAGGTTGCCACATTCCCTTTCAGGGTGGGGGTC
>NW_005871119.1:1600938-1683865 GCF_000147115.1 Myotis lucifugus | reverse complement strand
GGGGTCCCCCGCTGGGGTGCCTGGCCAGCCTGGGTGAGGGTGCTGATGGCTGTTTGCAGGCTGGCCACAGCCCCTTCAGGGTGGGGGGAGGGGGTCCCGCTGGGGTGCCTGTCCAGCCTGGGTGAGGGGCTGAGGGCCATTTTCAGGCTTGCCACACCCTCTTCAGAGTGGGGGTCCTCACTGGGGTGCCTGGCCAGCCTGTGTGAGGGGCTGGTGGCTGTTTTCAGGGTGGTCAAGCCCCCCAGTGGGGACCCTCATCCCATGGGGGTGTGGCCAGCCTGGGTGAGGGGCTGAGGGCTGTTTTCAGGCTGGCCACACCCCCTTCAGGGTGAGGGTCCCTACTGGGGTGCCTGGCCAGCCTGGGTGAGGAGCTGATGGCTGTTTTCAGGCTGGCTATGCTCCCGGGCGACCCAAGCCCCCAGCCTCTCCTTTTTTCTTTCTTTTTTTTTTCAGCCCCTCCTTGAGCAGAGGCTATGGCCGGCTGGAAGCAGGTATCTGGGATTTATTTATCTTCTATAATTTAAACTTTGTAGCCTTGAGCGGAGCCCAGGGCAGGCCAGGGCAGGCGGGAAGCTTGGCTTCCTCCATCACCGGGAGCAACTCAAGCTTCCTGCTCACTCCAGCTCCATGGCCGTCACCATCTTAGTTGGGTTAATTTGCCTACTCGCTCCTGATTGGCTGGTGGGCGTGGCTTGTGGGTGTAGCAGAGTGGCAGAGTGATGGTTAATTTGCATCTTTCTCTTTTATTAGTGTAGATTGTCTCCATCTCCCTCAAATTGCTGAGGAGTTGGATAAAGTCTCCCTTCTTATCATTCACTCCCCAGTCTCTTCCAGCTCTCATAGCTCCTGAGAACAGTTCATAGATACTATGTCTTTGAGCTCAGTTTGGGGTAACAGGAAATAACAAACAATGAAAAGAAGAAAGTAAACAAATTTGAAAATCATACAAAGTTCTTATTGCCATGGTCCCTGATAGTTGCTGACTTCCTTTTGAGAACTTAACAAGGTAGCCTTGCACATTTGATTTCCCCCTTCGGGTCCGCAGAAGGATGATGAAACTTCTGCTCTCACTTCTATTCTTCCTCACTTTGCTAGACATAAATATTCCTTTGAAGGAAAGAGCCAACCAACAAACATACTCTATTGTTGGAGGTAAAAAACAGAGTAAGCCAACTCTACCTGAGGTGGAAGTAGACTCATTCTAAAGGCTTTGAATGAGTCTCAGAAAAATGTTTCTCCATCACAAATGTCCTCCATGGACATATATAGAGAGGCAATAACTGCTCCTCACAAAACAAACACTTACAAATAAAAAAAAGCAAGCCATGGAAGCAAAAGAGCTGAATATGGAGAAGCTGCATATATCTAACATGGTCTTTAAATCTGGAGCAGAAAGCATCAATATTCATTTTTATAATCCATAGGGACACTGAAACCACTGGAAAATAATTTAAAGCATCACTTAGCCTACATCTGTCAAGCTGATTGTCTCTCCAGCCTGAAATTTGTGGATAGCTTCACTTGCTTATTCAATTTGAATATTTTTTTATTTATACTCACTTGTGTTTAAAATAGTATTAAGGAAGTTCAAATTGCCTAGATGGATGGAGACCAAAAGCTAAATCTGATAATGACTGTAAATGTGTTCAGCTTTGAAGGCAGGGGGAGAGAAGAATGGCTTCTCAGTCCTGAAACAATTATGCTTCTGAGAATGATCATGCTAAACGCTTTGACAATTTGATTTTGTAGAAAAGAGATTAATAAACAGCTCCATTTTCATTAGAAGTAAAATCTCAAACATCTCTACTTAAAAACAAAAACTGTACTTAAACTGAACTTTATTTCACTGAAGTATAGAAGATTAAACACAGATTCAGTTACCTTAGTGACAAATTGTCACAAAAAAAGTCCATCTCACAAAAAGGAGATATATAATGCTTTCAATACTTTATATTTCTTGAGCTCCTAAAAAGCCTCCCTAAAGTGTCTTGCAATTTACTCTCAACCACAAATATTTTAAGGAAAGTTTTTAAATTTCAGTGATTTTTCTTAATTCAATGCCCTACAATTATATCCCTAATTTCCCAAAAGATTCATTAATAAGTACCTAGCTAAATATTATCAATAAGTCTATTATTACTACTCCATAGTTTATGTTAAAGACACTAATCTAGAATATGAAGGAAGTAAATGTTCTTCCTTCTATATTCGATAAGGGTCCACTCAATCGAAAGAAGGTTTAGAAGGCCAATCTTCTAAAATATACTTTTTAATATATTGATTAAAAGCTTATTAAAGAAGAAAGGTAAACTTTGGGGATTCTATATTAGAAAGAGTAAATTGGTTCATAATTCACATTATCACCACAGAAAAGAAAGGGGTTGTTTAAATGAAAAAAAAAAAAAACTTTACTGAGTAGGACAGTTGAGGAAAAGATCAAGAGCAAATAGGTAGGTTAGAGGCCACTCTCTACTTCAAAAATTTGTCTCCATTTTATTTATTATTTGGGTTATTCAAAATAATACGTACTTGTTGAATTTTTAAATATCACCTGGAAATAACTACCACCAATATTCTGTCATATTTCCTTCCCAATTTATTTCTGTGAATTTTAATGTACTTAAGTGTTTCCTAATAGTATAGCATACTCATCATAAACATTTTTAAAGGTAGTAAAACATGTTCAAGTGTTGAAGGTTTTATAATTCAGTTTTTTATTTCTCTACTTTTGTACATTATGTGTTTAATAAATGCTATTACTACACATGAACTTATTGATATTTTTGCAATGTGGAGGAAGACAAAAAGTCGGAGAGACAGCAATTTTTAAAAAGAAGAAATACTACACCTAAAATAATCCCAGCATGGCCCAGCCAGTGTGCCTCAGTGGTTGAGTATTGACCTATAAACCAGGTCATGGTTTGATTCCTGGTCAGGGCACATGCCCAGGATTGCAGGCTTGATCTCCAGTGTTTGGGGCATGCAGGAGGCAGGATAGATGAATCCCTCTCATCATTGATGTTTCTATCTCTCTCTCCATCTCCCTTCCTCCCTGAAATCAACAAAAATATATTTTTTAAATAATAATCCCAACATGTAATGTATGATTATGTATGTTAAGATATCATTTGGTGGTTGGGAGGGGTATCCAATAGCAGCAGAGTAGGTGAAAGTTACACTCACATCCTCCCAGGACTATATCAAAATAACAACTAAATTATAGAACAATCAACCAGGATAACGATTGGAAGATTAGCTAAACGGAAGTCTTATAACTAAGGATATACAGAAGAAGCCACACTGAGAGCAGTAAGACACCCAAAAGGCTGACTCTGCACCCAAGTGGCGCAGTTGAGAATTCGGAGGGGTATCTCAGCTGCAGAGGTCTCAGTGGAGTGAGGGGCCTCAACCCCACGCCATGCTCCCTAGCCCAGAGCATCACTGACACCAAGAGGAGTCCACATAATAACTGGCTGGAAAAATCAGTGGGAATTCTGTCCACCAGGGTGAGATGGGAGACTGCTAGAAACACTTAAAGGGCCAGTGTGCAAAATGTCACTTGCAGACACCCTGGGCTCCAGGAGAGGGACAGTGGCTCAGAGGGAACCAAAGTGATACAGGGAGAGACTGAATTGTGTGGTTTTGGGGAGAGGGTTGGATGGACAGCCACCCATGTCTGTGCGCTGAGTCCCACTCCCACACCACCCATAGAAGCCATCTTTCCTATTTGAGCGCTCCCTTCCATCGGGCATGAGTTTGCAGACTCCCTGAAGCCCTGCTAGGCCAAGCTTGCTCCCAGCTCCCAGCTGAAGGGTCTGCTGGCAGGAAGCTTGGGCAGATTTGCAGTCTTTCTTGAAAAACTCTAAGCATGCACCACCGTTCCTGTGAAAAGCCCTTCCTCCATACGGCCAAATCTTGACCTGTTTTAATCTGATAACACTACTGACCCCACCATGATGACTCCCTGAGAGCCTGCTCCATCTCAAAGGTCTGGGGGCTCCAGGGGGACGGCAGCTGGCCTTGGTGTACCCTGAGACATTTTTGTATCCTAACATGTGATCTATACTAGAAAATGTTCTGTGTACACAAAACAAGTCTCAACAAATATAAAAATATTGAAATCATATCAAGCATATTCTCTGACCACAATGGAATAAAACTAACAATCAATTACAAGAAAAAAAAAACTGAAAAACACACATACACATGGAAACTACATAACATATTACAAAATGAATGGGTTAACAAGGAGATCAAGGAAAAAATCAAAAGATACTTTGAGACAAATGAAAATAAAAACATAACAACTCAAAATATTTGGGACACAGCAAAAGCAGTCCTAATGGGGAAGTTCATAGTATTGCAGGTCTACCTAAGAAACAAGAACACTCTCAAATAAACAATCTAACCTTACACCTAAAGGTACTAGACAAAGAACAAACAAAGCCCAAAGGAAAAAAAAATATAAAGATCAGAACAGAAATAATCAAAATAGTGTTAAAAAACACAATATAAAAGATCAATGAAACCAAGAGTTGGTTCTTTGAAAAGGTAAACAAGATTGATAAATCTTTAACCAGACTCATCAAGAAAAAAGAGAGAGGACCCAAATAAATAAAATGAGAAATGAAAGAGAAGTAACAACAGACACCACAGAAAAACAAAGGATTATAAGAAAATACTATGAACAAACAGACTATATCAAACTAAAAGGTTTTTGTGCAGCCAGGGAAACCATCAACAAAACATAAAGACAAACTACTGAATGGGAGAACATATTCACCCATGATACAACTGATAAGGGGTTAATATCCAAAATTTATAAAGAACTTAGACAACCCAACACACACACAAAAAACACACACACAAAAAAAAATCCAGTTTAAAAGTGGGCAAAGAACCTGAATTGACACTTCTCCAAAGAGGACATACCACGGATGGCCAATCTATATATATAAAAGGCTAAGTGTCTGTCCGTCTAACTGGTAGCTATGTCACACACTGACTACCAGGGGGCAGACGTTCAACACAGGAGCTGCCATGAGCGCACTGGCATTTAAAAATAAATGGCACCAGGGACCTGGTGCGGACAAACAAACACTCAGCTCCTCACAAGTGGGACACAGGCCCCGCCACCACCCCGGAGCGACACCCCACCAAATCGCAGTCAATGCTGCCAAGACCCCATGGCGCAAAATGTGGTCCACAGCCCAGCCCAGCCCGGAAACGGTGGTTGTGGGCACCAGGAAATGATGTCACGTAGCAACACCTGGCTTCCTCTCCCTAGCAACTAGCATTTTTGGAGTTTATTTAGCCCAGGAACCTGACTTGCTTTATAGTCAGATGCAAACATTTTACAGTTTAACCAAATGTTTGTGAAGTGTTTTCCCGTGCCTCATCTTATTTGGAGTAGGTAGATAGGAGACTCGGTAGAATCCTATTTTCTTTTCATTAGCAAGACGCAGATGGCGATATTAAAATATTTCTTCTCAATAATTTCCTTTCAATGTGCATGAATCCATGCACCAGGACACTACTAGACATATAAAAAGATGTGCAACATCATAATCATCACAAAAATGCCAATTAAGCCCTAGCTGGTTTGGCTTAGTGAATAAAGCATCAGCCTGTGGACTGAAGGGTCCCAGGTTCAATTCTGGTCAAGGGCATATACCCAGGTTGCGGCTCAATCTCCAGTAAGGGGCATGCAGGAGGCAGCTGATCAATAATTCTCTCTCATCATTGATGTTTCTATCTCTCACTCCTTCTCCCTTCCTCTCTGAAATCAATAAAAAAATATTTTTTTAAAAAAAATCCAATTAAAACCATGATATGTGCATAATGCAGTGTACAGATGATGCTTTATTGAGTTGTACCTTGAAACCTATATGTTTTTGCAAGCCAATATAATTCCAATAAATGCAATTAATAAAAATTTGAAAAATTTAAATTAAAAAATTATATTTTTAAATGCCTATGCATTTTTAAAAACTGAAAAAAGTATACCAAAATCTGAATGATAATTATTTTGGGATATTGAAAATAAGAGTAATTTATCTTACATTCTTCTTTTGTACTTTTTCTAATATTTTATAATACATATAAATTAGTTTATAATGGAGAAGACATATTATACACTTTATTAAAATAAAATAAAAACAGACCTGGCTTTAATTCCAGCCTGTTGCTCTTTAGCTGTTAACTAGATAAATCATTTGATCTCTTTAATCCTCATTTTAATCATCAGTAATGACAACAATGTCTGCTCTGCCTACCTATTGCAGTTTTATAAGAATTAAATTAAAATCTTGTGGAACTATTATGTAAATCATAAGGTTACTGGTTTGACATTTGAAATGAGTCTTTACACAGTAGTGTCCTTTTTCTTGTGCACAGACCATCATGTGTGTAATACATAAAATGAAGAGCCAGAAAAAAAATCTTTAAACTGATGCTTCCAATATTTAGACACCTGCATTTATAAAGCTGATGTATATCTAACAGGTGGGTGGACAGTGCAGGGTAAATTATAGAGAAAATATAATAAATCAAAGGGAACCCCAAAAACATCCATTCCCAGCACTTAGAGAAGCTAGGTTGATTAATGGTGTGGAGTTTCCTTGGAGACTAGGGTCAAGGGAAATCACAAGCAAATGACTTTTCAGTTACATTCTAATTAGCCTCTATCCCATCTTTATGTCACTGAGGGCATGCACTTGCTTTGAGGTCTGGCTAATGGCTTGCTACCAGAGTAGGAGGAAAAGAAAATGTAGTGCCAAGATCCTGAGTTTCATTTTGCCCTCAAATATTTCTCTTTTCTAAAATTAACTTTAACATTTGCCTTCTGCTGGATAAATCTGGGTCCAATCCTGGCTGTCTCACTTCATGGCTGTATTAGCTTAGGCAAATCCTTTCATGTCTTTGAGCGTATTTCTCTTATAGGTAACACTGAAATAATAGTATGCAACTTGCACATAATGAAAAAACTAGAGCTAGTGTAAGTTAAAATGTCCGACACATAGTAAATACTCAGTAGAGGTAGCAGTGGTCATTCCACTATTATACTCTATATGCAGGTCCGAACTAGGCACAATGGGGCAATGGGTGGATTTGGTGGTCAGTTCTACTCCTCCGCCATTCTACATATGAATACCTTCATTCATGACGATGTCTGGTTGAGTAACTACCCCTCTCACCCCATGCTCTGCCAGTATGGTGTGTTATGGTGAAATAGCAAAAGTCATTGAGCATTTACTATCAGTTAGGCACTGTGCTCAGCAGCTCACATGCATAATCTCACTGACTCTTCACAACAACCTATTAGGTTGAAACTGTTACAAATGATGAACCTGTGGAATCAGGATGGCAGTGGTACTGCCCAAGGTCATCCCTGCATCAAGGCTGGCACTACACCAGGCCTTTCTGACTCTACTGTTCATGCCCTTCCTCATCACACAGTGCCAGTACTTGTATCCACATCCATCTGGATGAAGTGGTTCTCTTCTGATCTAGGCAACCTGTTCCCAGCCTTTTCCTGAACAGCTTCTCTTTAAAGATAAAAACTATGCAGACAGCTATTACTGTATATTCCTCCCCAGTGATACTTGTATTTATAATTTCCTTAGAGACAATGCAAAAGGATAAATGTCACCTTGATTGCAGATATGTTTTCATATAAATTTGGATGTTAGTAGGCACGACAGCAGGTATATACATTAAAAAAATAGATTTACTATTGTGTGGGAGATAAACTGTTTACCTAAATCAGCAGCCCTCTCAGTGGGATTCAGCATCTAATTCTTTCTTGGTCCTGCCAAAACTTCCGTTTGACCTAGAAGGTCTTCTTTTAGATGTGTAGGTTAACTTAAATTTCATATTATTATATATTTTAACAGAGATATATAGCACCTTCCTTCTCATAAAAATGGAAATTGTAAATATTCTTTCATTTGTTCTGTATATATTCATATATAAATTCATAATGCATGTACTTAGTACATGTCTGGTACTAAAATACAACAGTTAGCACAACTTTAATGTCTGCCCTCAAGACTTTGTAGTGTGTAGGGATGCATGGATAAGGAAGTTAACCACTGACTAAAATACATTCTGGAAAGTACTATGAAAGGCAGTACAAGGTGCCTTAGGAGGCTGGAAGGAGGTATCTAATTCGGGTACCAAGAAAAGCCTCCAGGAGGGAGTGATGTCTAAGTTATGGCAAGAAGAACGGTAGGAAATAATCAAATGAAGGTACCAATGAGAAATGAGAGAGTAGGGTATGGATGAGAGAAGAGATGGTGGGTTTAGAGAACTGAAGAAGATTGAGACAGGTTCCCCTCCCAGGAGCACACCATGTCTTTCCCTTCCCCCGCTTCTTCCCTCTTAGGCATGCATCTCCTAAACCAGCCATGGGCAAACTACTGCCCGTTTGAAATGAATAAAACTAAAAAAAAAAAAAAAAGACCGTACCCTTTTATGTAATGATGTTTACTTTGAATTTATATTAGTTCACACAAACACTCCATCCATGCTTTTGTTCCGGCCCTCCGGTCCAGTTTAAGAACCCATTGTGGCCCTCGAGTCAAAAAGTTTGCCCACCCCTGTCCTAAACTGTAAGGGACACCACAGGACTTGCAACCACGGGAGCAATGGGCAGTGGCAGCTCATCCCAGGCTAATCCCCTGAACCTGTCTCCAAAGCCCCCTTTTCGTTGACTTTCCAGAGCAGCGATTGCCAACCGGTGGTATGTGGACCACTGGTGGTCCATGAGGTCCGAAAGGTTTGCGACTGCTGTTCCAGAGAGCCAAATCAGACCTGCCTAGGCTCTTCTGTTGCTTCTTCTGTCCTAAGCTCTTCCTTGTTTCACTGTCCCCAGATTTAATAAATGTACTCTCAAAATAAAATGAAAAAAGAAGTTTGGTATATGACAAAATAAAATGTGAGGGGTAGAGTGTCATAAAATGTGGCTGGAGAACTAGACACAAGACTTAAAAGTCCCCATTAAGGAGTCCAGACATCATGTGGTCTGACTGGCATGAGGAAGAAATACCATGCCTCTTCAAATGGCCCCCCAAAATGCCAATCTAATCTGCCTCATGTAGCGCCAGCTCTCTGCCACTTCTTACAAATCCAAATCCTGCTGCTTCATCACACCATATTATTTTTACCAACCAGGTGCATCCACCCATTCCCTAGCTGCTGTAACTGTTGGTAGCTAATAGTTCACGGGTGCTCCCCTCCCCCAGAAAATTGCCCTGGGCTGGTAGAAGCCACGTCATCCAGGAAAGATATGCATCACCGGACAAAGGCTCTCTCCTTTGATCAAGCTTTAACAAGCTCCTCTGAACCCTCTGCTCTCTTAGGCTGGACTTTAGGCTTCCCTCTCTGTCCTTAAAAAAATCCAGCTTGAGTAAGAATCCCGCATAGTAAACTGAGTGAAAATCCCTCACCCTCTATCTTATCAAATTCCTCATCTCCTTCCCCTTGGTATTTTATCACCCTAGCCAGCCTGCAGCAAGAACTCTGTTGAGTCAGTCTAGCAAGAATCCTTCTTATTCCTTAGTTATTTTCTCCTCACTGATCCTCTCCCTGCTCCTTGATAAATCTCCCTTGTGCTTGTTGGTGTCAAAGTTGAGTCCTCTCTCCTTTACTACAAAACCCCATTATAGTAGCTTTTCTTGCATAAAGTTTGTATTATTATCTTTAACATATATCATGGTTAACATTTTCTTTAGCACACCCTATGAGGAGTGATAATGATATGGGATCAACTTTTCTGTGCAGTTGTCTATATAAGAAATATCCAGTCTACGGCCATACCACCCTGAACGCGCCCGATCTCGTCTGATCTCGCAAGAAATATCCAAAGCTGTAGAGAATTTTTATGGGTTTATTTGAACCAAACTGGTGACATGTGCCAGGGAGCAAGATCTCAAATGCTCTGGAGAATAGCAGTCTTGCAGGTTCTTTTATGCATTTGAAATTAAGGAAGGGACCTAAAGAAGATTGGAGAAAGCAAGGGGGAGACTAAATTACAGGATAGTTAACAAGATTATGTGCTCTCTGGAGAGTTAATACCCCCTTGGAAGGTATTACTTCTGGCATTTCAAAGGTGTGTTAACCCAGATGCACAAGAACAATGGACAGAACTGGCTTAAAACCTTTCACTAAAGAAGTTACAGGCCTCAGACGTGACTACCCACCATGACCTGCCCAGTTAGGAATTTATGACCCTTTGAGGTTACTTTCCATACAACCCCTTTTCTCATCCACACAGTTAAGGTTCCAAAGCCTGCCCCATGCATCAAACCAAAACTAGACTTGACCTCAAACCACATCTTGACTTCCCTCTTTCCCCTTCATATTCTGTTTCACACTCTCCTGTAGAGGTTTTCCTCAAGAGTACTCCCTCCATAAATTAAGTACACCTGAATTCCTGGTCAGGCTCTGTTTCAAAGAAACCTACCAAAGCCATGCACGAAAAGTAAAGAAAAAATTTATTCTGGTAAAATACATATAAGGAATATTAAATTAAGTAAAGTTTTCTCCAGATAAATGACTCAGCAAGCAGTTTATTCATGTGCTGCAGCCTCTTGGAATGGCACCATAAATGAGGAAACCCAATCCAGAAGACAAAAAGCTATTTCAAAATTATTCATTTTTAATGTGCAATCTTTGAAATATCAAACAGAGACTACTAGTATATGGACCACATTAACACTTCATAAATTCTTTCTCCCTTCAGCCAATGTTCCTCACACCAAAGTTGCTTTCCAGCCTCTCTCCTTGAACATTCCGAGCCCCTTCTACTTCAATCCCATCCCAAGTCGCCCTTCTTGTCCTCCCATTTCTTCCTGATTGTACCCCACCAAAGCATAAAATACTCCCATACCACACACCCTCAGAGGTCAGGTAGAACCAAGTGGTAAGTGAAGGGGGATGAGAGGCGAGAAGCATACATATATTCATAATTTCTGTTGTCAAAGTGCTCCACACATTTTCAGATTGTTTATTTGAGGACTAAATCCATAATGTTTTTCTTGAACATTCTTTCCATGTTGTTTCTTAGCAAGTTATGCTCTATCAACAAAGCAGAAGCACATTTAACCACTAAAACTAAGATGTGTTCCTTACCCTCATTTCTCTTCACACATATCTTGAGGCATAATGCTTGTTATTATCAATGCAGAGTTCCTGACTACCTGGAGAGCCTTTCATACGTGTATGAACTTGGACAGAGCAAAGATATAGGAAGATCAAGAATATCTTCATCAAGAAAAATGATTCACAGTATCTACCTTCCCACCAATGTGGCAGTTTGGGGATTGTGAAAAACACGTTACATTCATCCCTGGAAGCCCCACAGTGACATTTAGATGTCCCTGGAGAGGCCCTTGAGGTATGCTGCCAGGAGCTATCTGTATTTTGCTAGAGTGAACCACCAGAACTAAGAAAAGGCATTAATATCTTAGCCTTGGAAAATGTATCTTTGAAATTCTTCGCTTAGTTGGTAGTGGCACCAGCAGTAACAGCAGAGCCTCATTTATTGCAATGTGTCAACACAGCCCGTTAGTCTGAATGTACAGTACTGTGTACAGCAGAGCTTGGCTCTGCCCGAGCCCTCAAGAAGCCCGCTTTCTGTCAAGTGGGTTGCTTTTCTATTTTATTAGATGCAAACTAAGGAAAATCCCTGTTTTATGGCTTCACGAATTCTGTGTGCACACTTCAGGTGTCTGATTTATATGTTTTTCTAAGCAACTCTAAAAAGAAAATATGATTGTAGGTGTGTTCTTTTTTTTTTTTAAGGGTTACAAATGCCAGATTTTATTCCAGGGAGGTAAAGCAATGGATGTCTATGGCTGCCTCACCTTCTTGTTCTATTTAATCCGGATGAGATCAATTCCTCCATGCAGCTGTGAGTCACTTGAACAAAGTCTCTGTCTTATTCAGTGTTGTATTCCAAGCACCTACCATATAATCAATTAGTGTTTAATGCTTTTAAGCTGAATTTCTTCCATCCACATCATAATAATGTAAGAAGCTTTTCTTATATATTCAAGAGTTACTCTGATAACCTGGTGCCTAATAATGAATATTACACTTGTGTCCTCTTATTAAATACATTGCTATAAAATGAGATTTATATTCTATTTCCTCAGTATTTCCTCTCAGTAGCACAAGTTACACAAGAAATATACTTCTACCAGATAAAATCAAGCTGTTAATAACTGGAGTTAACATATAACTCAACATAAATATTATATATTTTTGTATTATATTGTATTCCTTTTGAGTTCATAATTATGGATAATGGGATTGAAAGTTGAGACAGAATTGCTTTAGAATAGTTCTCGTCTCAGTTAACAAGTATTGTTGAACTTCTGCTTATTCCCTACCTATTTTCTGCTATCTCAACATCTTCTGGTGACCAGAATGTCATCCTATTGAACAATAAACTGGGACAAAGGTACTAAACTGAATGAAGTATAATTGCAAATTCAGCCTAAACTGGAAAACAGGTTTTTTTGCATAATAAGCAGACTTCAAGTCTCTATGTGAAACTTGAGCTGACTCTGCTTAAAAGAAATACCCCGGAGGAGAGCAGAGAGCATGGGGTGAATTGAATCCCAGAACACATATGCTGAAAAGACTGTTCCATTTTGAAAACAATAAAAAATAACATAACCGATATGTCTTCAAGATATTTCAGGATAGGATCACTCCTAGAATGTATTCATTTGATAAATTCATGGAAGCATCAAAAAAGAAATACTTTACTGGTACCATTTGTCATTATAGAAAATGTAATGGCTTAAACTAGAAGTCTGGTGAAGGCAATGAATACACACAACTTTGAAAATTACTTGTGCAATATAGTGTGTAATTTACTTCTATGAAGAATTCTCAGTGTAGTCTTTCAAAGGTATTCATGAATGAATAAAAATAATCTTGATTGAAGTCAATGTTAACATCTCACCATTAAATAGCTGATAAAGGTTACCTAGCCAGTAGGCCTGTATTGTTATTTGTATCATGGGAGTTAAAGGAGAAATCTCTAATAGAAAGACTTCCATAATCTACACTAATAAAAGAGAAACATGCAAATTGGTGTCACTCCGCTGCGCCCACCAGCCCATCAGAGCGACTATGCAAATTAACCCAACAAAGATGGTGGTTAATTTGCATATGCAGGCACGGCGCAAAGACTGAAGGCTCCAGCTGGAGTGAAGACTGAAGATTGAAAACTGAAGACTGAAGAGGCTTGGCTTCTCCACTGAGGCCGGACCAAAGGCCTGGGTCCTGGGTTCTGGAGGAAAACTGGTACCAGCAGCCAGGGGAAGGAAGGCCTATTGCACAAATCTTCGTGCAACAGGCTTCTAGTATATACAAATAAAAAGCTCTTGCCAGAGATTAATAGAATGCTGGCAATGAAGGCTCAATTCTGACAAACCAAGTCCTGTCCAGGTTGTGCTACATCAAATCAGTGCTCTTCCAGGATTAAGGACATAGAGCCTAGTGTTTCTGAAGGACTGTATACCATTTAAAGTACCTTCTGTTAAAGACAAGAAACTGCTGAAGTACCACTTGGTAACAGGTAACTTTGATTCTTCACATAATGACAAAGTTTAGGAACTACGATATATCAGGTAGGCCAGGATAAATTGCCTTAATATTCTCTAACATCCATATAAGTGACCATAAATGGCCATGAGTATGAAAGAAGTCAAAGACACACTTGATAAAAATTTTAAAAATAAAATAAGATCCTTTGCTACAGTTGTTTGATCACCATGGTTGATGAGGGCTAACTAAACACTGTATAATAAATAGAGCATAGAGAACTTTCATGGAGAAGATTTCAAGTTATATGCTACAAAAGCCTTTTGAATAAGAGAGGGTTTGTACTAATCTGAATCAATTCCATAAGAATAGCTGAACAACAGACACTATATTTAGATTCTCAAAATTATTTCACCACCTAGCATAGAACTTTTGATATGCAAAACATTAACAAATATTAGTTTAGTTGAATTGCAATCTATTTGGAGATCAGTATTAATCTAGTTATTTAATTTATTCCATTAAGCACTTATCTTTCTATTAAAGGTAAAATATAAAAAATCACTAAAGTATTTAATCACAGCATCATTGAACCATATGTACATAAACATTTCAAAATTGAGTAGTACTTTACATATATCAAATTATGTTTAAACATAAAAATATAAGGTGTTGATCAAGAATCCAAGTTGATTCTGCAGGTCCATTCAGGGGGAAGAACTTTACAAATGGCATAGACTTTTCCCAAAAAAAACTAGCTTGAAGTGGTCCTGGTTCCAGTATTTTTTTCTGACAACAGGTCTAGATTTACTTTCTTCAGGTTAAAATCTAGACAAATGGGTCTCCTATCATCGTCGTGCCTCATCAGCCCAAGGGAAGAGAGAGCAGGATATTCTGTATATGTTCAATCAGTCAGAGTTTGCCCGAATTATCATTTACTAAATTGGCACTCCATGTTCACTGACAGGAGGCATTCCTGCTGATGAACTAGGGAGGCTATATACCTTCGCTTTCATCTACAATTGTACTAGTAATTACTGAGCAAACAAAAATACATTATAGTTGCCCGTCAATAGATTTCACTCCTCATTTGATTTTGCCAAAAGATTTTCTTTGATGGCGTAACACTCAAGTTAGTTCTTCTCTTGTACTCTCAATTTCTATCCAGAGAAGCCCACTCACATGCAATATTAATTTTGCTACAGATATCAGAGCAGAAATGAAATAGGGGATTTATACTATACATATATCCCACTTCAAAGGCTGTTAAATCGCATTGTTTACCCATATCTTCAGAAAAAAATCACTTCTACTGTTGTGGTAAACAACCTGCTTCCCTATTTATAATGGTCTGGCCCTCTAGCAACTTCAGTGCCAAATTATAGCTAATTTGTCAGATGGTCATAATAATCTGACCACTCAGTGTATATAGCACATGTCATGGCAAACAACTCTCAAACCCCTCTCTTCTCCAAAAATCCCATTGCTTTCACAGCAGTTGTACTCAACCTGTCTGTCTGCCCTAACCTCAACTTTATCAAACAATTCAAATCCCCCCCCCCACACACACACTCTTATATTCCACTCACCTCCATGTAGAGCAAATAGAAAAAAAATAAAGAAAGAAGTAATTATAATGATTCCTGCATAAAGGTAACAAAATTCAGCCAAAGGTAGCAGAAAAGGTACTCTGTTAAGACTCTTAGGAAAACAACACCCCTAGCTTCATTTAGGCATCTCCTTAGTGTGGTATTACTCTCCATTCAGCATATCAAAATAGGTATTCCAAACCTGACAGGCTTTCTCTAAGAAGTACGGAGTATTATTTTTTAGTACAGATTCTTTCCATATTGTTTCTATAGAAACTAGGCACCTGGACTAGTATGGTTTTATACCATGGCAATTGAGATCTAGGAGCCTATGCATTTAAGTTCCAGAAAGCAGATGGGCAGTTTAGTCAAAGTGTGAGATTATCTTCCCCATACAAATAAAGGAGTTGTCTCATTGGGTTCAACTTTCCCAAAGTCATCCAGATCTAGACCACATCAGTGTCCCAATGGAAAGGGAGCCACCTTGTCTCTCTGGCAAATAACATGATCTCAACTAATATCAATAAATGCTTAAGGGTTTTAGTCTAAGCTTGGCTAACAATGGGGGGGGGGGTTAGATTTAAGAGACTTATAAATAATTATACATGTCTGAAGTGAAACACTTTTGTTTATTTTGCATTCCTAATAGTGATTTGCTCTTTTGGAGCTCAATAGCTGCATTTCTAATATGATTAGCTCAAAATAATAATTGCTTCAGTGAAGGATTTATATTGAAATCCTATTTTTCCCCTGCCTGTTAATTGCTAAGCCATTATGGAAAGGTAAAACATTTATTAGCTACTTGGGGAAAAAAGTCTTCGATATTAGGAAGTTTAGTTGGACTGAATGACCAAATGTGAGCATATTTGGCCTCAGCCAAGAAAATAGGCACAGTTCTGCATATGCAGAAATTGTGAGATACAACTAGAAACAATTTTACATAAGCACATTTTAGAGATACTTAAAGTTCTGCAAAAAAAAAAATGATATTGTAATGTGAAGTTTCTTGGGAAAAAAGTATCCTGGCCTCTTCTTTTCAGCTCACATATAAAATTAGAAATAAAAATATTCTCTTACATAAATCTAATAGACTTATGACAGTAACAAAAGACCATGGTGATATTGTTAATTAGTTAAGAATCATTGGAATGACGTATATACTGCAAATATAGACAAGCAGCTTCGCCTTTTAGCATTATGACTCATTGATTGTAATTGCTTTTGCAGGACTTTTACCCTTTCCTCAACCTTTATTTTATTAGCACAAAGACAGCAAAATTCAACAGAAGGAAGCAGAGAAAGGTAACTCTGTTAACAATGATTTCTTGGAGAGGTTCTGCCGTAGAATATAAGTGGCTCTAACTGCAAAGTATCAGATAATGAGGAATCGTGTCCTTTGATGGGCCCTACCTCCTGGCTTGTCCCTATTCACAAATCTAGGACCCTAAATGAATTCTTAGTTCCTGTTTGAAATAGTCATGCCAAGTAATAATCTTTCCTCCTAGAAAACAAAAAGCCAAGCAATAACAAAAAGCTTGTTATTGATTACCATTTTATAATTAATCCTAACCTGGCAAAAACAACTAATCTATAATAATAAAAGCTTAATATGCTAATTAGACCGGACAGCCGAATGACCTTCCGGACATCCTTCCCAACGAAGATGGGGCTGCAAGGGCCAAAGCAAGCCTCTGCAGCTGTGAGGGCCAAGCCCCTTGCACGAATTTCATGCATCGGGCCTCTAGTCTTAAAATAAATCATACTGTACAATGAAGGGAATAATATACAGAATGGGGAAACTTTTATCCTGTCCAAATGCATGAGAACTTTCCATAATGTCATTAATGAAGGAAAGAATGAACACATGCTTTTATATCAGTCCCTAGCCAAATATTATGTTTGGAGAGACATATATCAACAGGAGAAATATCCTAGTGTATTTAAGACCAGATCATATCCTTGAAGTCAACTGTGGTCTCAGCATGAACCTAATACCTAGAATTGAATTAACAGGCTAACCATTTTATGCTATATTGGAACATAACTGATGTCTTCTACCTAAAATTAGCTATATTTTGAGATTTATTACTGTATGTACATACTGTATGTATCTTGTTTTCCATTTTTTTCATAAGAAGTAGAATCTTTTCTTTGTATCTTTTTTTTTTTTTTTTAAGTTTCTCTGAGTGCTCTTCTTCAGTTATCTGGACCCATGGAAATGTGATAAGTCACAATCTCATATCCCTACTTTTTTTTTCCTTTTAGTACCAAGCTAATTCAAGCCAACCAGTAGATATTAAGTATCTATTGTGTCAGGGAATTAATATCAGAGGGTGAGGCAATTAGGAAGTTTATTTGGCACCTACTGACAGTATTTATAATTAGGTTCACAAAGTCACAGATTATATTATTCCTGAATCAAGCTAGTTTATTGAATACTATATTCAAAGAGAACAAAAAAACAACAAAACAAACTCCTTGCTCCTAGAACACATATGAGAAGCTTTTAAAGAAATAGCCATTTACTTCAGTTATTTCATTTCATCATAATTTTATTTTGAACTCTGGGTTTGGTAATAAAATCCCATCATCAACTTTGCAAGATGCAAAAAGGATTCCTCCTACATGCTTGGCCCTGCCAAGATCCCACCTGACTGGGCTCAGTCCCTGGCTATAGCTCCTAAGACATAAGTTCTCATTGTGAATGAGCTAAAATGCAGACTAAATACAAATGAGATTCTTCCTGCAAATGTATATATTGTACAGGAATCACTCTGGTAACATTTTATGTGCAGAATTTAATTGCTAGAGAGCTTGTCTATCTGCCAAACCTCTCTTTTTCTTGTGCTCTTTGAATAAGGTATATGAGCCTACTAACACACACAGTATAAACAATATTAAACTGAATTTTTTAAATTGAATTTTAGAGAGAGGAAAGGAGAGGGATAGAGAGATAGAAACATTGATGAGAGAGAGGAACATTATCGATTGGCTGCCTCCTATACAACCCCTACTGGGGATCGAGCCCACAACCCAGGCATATGCCCTGACCAGTAATCCAGCTGTGACCTTCTGATCGACACTCAACCACTGAGCCACGCCGGCCCGGCCATATGTAGTCATTCTTGATTCCTCTCTTTTTTTCACACACCACATCAAGACCAAAAGCAAATCTTGCTGGATCTACTGATGGAATATATGCAATATCTAGCCACTTCAGACCACCCTCTCTACCACCCTGACCCAGGCCACCACCCTTTCTCATCCACATTAGTTACAGTCTACTAACCAGTATCTCTTCTTCCTTTCTGCTCACTATAGTTTAATCTCAACCCAGCAGCTAGAGTGATTGTGTTAAAATGAAAATCAGATGATGCCTCCATGCTAAAAACCCTCCAGTGGCTTTTTGACCCATGAAAGTGAAAACCAAATGTTGTACAATAGTCTACAAGGTGGGTCAGGATCTGAATCCCATTACTCGTCTGATCTCATTTCCTACAGCAACTTCCTTCCATTGCAACCAAAGTGACCTCCTGCTGCTCTTCTAACACATGTGGCATACACCCACATGAGGGCCTCTGTCTGGGCCCTCTCAGGGCTTGCTCCCTCACCTCTTTTAAGTCTCTACTGATAAATTACCTTTTTAGTGAGTGCTTCTCTGATCATCATCCTAACTAAAAGTTCAATTATTCACTAGCTCCCCCCTCCCAGCCCTTCTCTGATTTACTTTTCTCCAAACTCTACTCACCTCCTAAATTATAAACACTGAAAATTGTTTGTCTTGCTTATTGTTTTTCATTCTCCATTAGAATATCATCTCCTATCTCTTTCTTACACTGATTTATCCCCACTACTCAGAAAAATGCCTGTCACATAGTAGGTGTCAAATAAACATTTGTTAAAAAAAAATGAGCCCACTTAAAAATATTAGAAAGCCAAATTAGCCTTTTTTCAAAAAAAATTCTTCATTCATACTAAAATACCAATTTGTGTAATTTTCATCTTCTTAAGAAAACAGTATCAATGTACCAAACTTTAAATTTCTGCCGTGAGATATATGATGAGATTCCTAGAAGTCTGTTTTATTTCTCTAAATAAACTATGTTCTATGTGCTTAAATATTTTTTCCTATCTTCATATTTGTCTATTCAGTCCAAAAATTGGGCAAGTTATTACTCCTTGGGCACTATATCTATGAGAAATAATAACATTGGCTACTGAAACAAACAACCCCCAAATCTCTGTGCCTTAACGTAATAGCAATGTATTTCTCACATGTATTATGGTCTGATAGCTTTCATGGTAGATTTATTCCAAGTGATGACACAGGATCCAGGCTTCTTCCATTTAGTGACATTGCCATCTTAAACATGTGGCTATCAAGGTTGCCAAATAAAAGGAGAGCAGTTTGTAATGATTATGCAAGGGGTTTTATAACCATGCCTCGAAGTGGCATCTATCACTTTCCCTATATCTCATTGCCCAGAACATGGTCATATGACTCTAATGGCCCAAGAAGCTGAAATATGTAGATTTCCTGCGTGCCCACAAAGAGAAAATCAAACAGGACCTTGATGTCCAAATGGAAGAATTTTCCAGAAAGTTCCATCCATTCATCCAACTGTTCTGACATGAAATTTTTGGTCATCAACTCTAAAAATCATGAACAAGATTCGGGAGGTTAAGGCAAAAAACATGTAAGGGGAACAGTGAAATACAGAAGGGAAGCATTGGAGTGGCTCTACAAGAAAAGTTCTATTTCTCACATTTTGCATCAGCTTTTGCTAAAGAATCTCTAAGAAGGCATTTTTTTAGTTTAAATTTTAGAAGCCTCCTCAATACCACTGGATAGTCAGAAGTGTGTCTTAGCTGCCTCTCAAAAGAATAAAAGATCCATATCAAAAGATCCCCAGGGTGAGCACTGTAATTCCAAATTGTCTTTGGTGAAATTGTGAAAGAAAAGCATGCACAAGAGTTACCATAGCGAGAAAAAATAAGGGAAGCAGGTGTTTGGCCTGGAAGGGGCACAGTTTTAGATTAAAAATACCCCATGAGAACTGCAACACGCCTGTGAGACTGGCGCTCGTGTGAGCTTTTGTCACTGGAGCTTGGTCAAAGGCCAATTGTTGCCCATCAGGGACCAGATAAAACCTCTTGATTCTAGGTAGATGAAACTAAAACAAAAGCAATTCTCAGGGACACAAAAACAAGATTGAGGAAGAAGTCATTATAAGATTTTGAAATGGTGACCTTGGACATAGCTTGTCCAAAGGATGCTGAAAAGAAATAGTCCACATAATACAATATACAGATGGTGTACTATACAATTGTACACATGAAACCTATTTAGTTTTATTAATCAATGTTATGCCAATAAATTCAATATAAAAGTAAAATAATACTTTTTTTAGAAAAAAGAAGTTTTTTAAACTTGTAACTTGCAGGCTGGCTTGAGAGCAGTTTTACAGGCCCATTCTCTCCCTATAGACTTAAAAAAAAATCATTCAAGACAGACAGACAAAACAAGGCATTAGATAATTAGTGTTAGGTGCTAAAAAAAAACAACTTCACTAAAGTATGATGCAAATCTGATCAGAAAACCAAAGTCCCAAATAGGGACTTACTCCTGGGAAAACAAAATAAACTCAATGTGAAGGGACTTTAAGAAAGTACCAGAGCCCTAGCTGGCTTGGCTCAATAGATAGAGTGCAGGCCTGCAGACTGAATGGTCTCAGGTTTGAATCCAGTCAAGGGCACATGCCTGAGTAACTGACATATGGAAGTTGGTCTGGCACTCACAGGTAGGACATGTTATTTTCCTATTGTATATAAGCAAACTCACAGAATAACAACCTCGTACAAGGTTACTCTGAGACCATGATAAATGGTCATCATTTTATCTAAGCAAAGACAAAAATAAGTTCATTGTGGCACCTACAAAATACCAAATACTTCCTCTCTTGACCAAAATGAGTGACTACTACTGCTTTACATATTACAGCTTTATCCTTGCCTCAGTTTTCCCTTCCTATAGGTAAGATTTGTTGGGATACCCAATCATACAATTAACCCAGCTTTCTAACAGCATCTAATCTACATCTGCTTCTTTAGTCACTTCCCCAAGGTGTTTTTTTCTAACACCCTTTCACTGAGTATATTAGTGTCCTGTGGCTGCCTAACCACAAATGGAGTAACATAAGACAATAAAAACTTATACTCTCAACATTTTGGAGACCAGAGGTCTGAAATCAACGTGTCAGGAGGGCAGTACTCCAGAACCTAGTTAATTCACCAAAGGGCGTTTTTTGATTGATCAAACTATTTCTTCCATTAACCTTACCAGCTGAACTAGTGGATGAAATTGAATGAAGTATAGTTCTTCCAGAAAGAAAATTATGGGCTCCCTGCTGTTTTCTGCTCTAGCACCATCTTCAAATAAAAAGGAAGAGTCACTAACTCTAATTCATTTTATGCCTCCTCATATCACTTCTTTGGGGTAAAACTATAGATCTTATCAGTTGAAAACTGCAAAAACACATCATCCATTAATAAGTTCCAAAAGAGTCAAACAAGGTGGGGAGGTGAATAGCTTAACATTTATTCCTCTTTCCATTGTAAGTGTAAGCAAATTTTTCTGTTCAGAAATAAAGTGATAATGTTACCTGATCTCTTCCCTGCCAAACAATAGATGCAGCAGAATGTAATTGAAGGTTAAAAGTCTGGGTTTGAATACTGCGTTTGTCTAGTGCAGGTTGCTTGACCTCTCTGTACCTCAATTTCATTTACTGTATAATGGAGATGACATAATAGTACTTACATTGGAAGGCTGAGAAAATTGATGATGATATATGTATAGCACATATAAATATAATGTCTGGCATGTAGTAAGTAACAGGTACATGGGTACATGTTCACATGGCTATTGTGCACTAGCCAACCTCCCTGAGACCAGGTCTTCTCTGCTTTCCCCTTAGGGAAAATCTCATATTCCAAAGTCAAAGCAACAAGCTGATAATCCCTGGCCTGATATAGACCTGCAAACCTCTCTTCTTTCACCTATGCCCATAAATGTTGTCTATTTAAGCAACTGTTGTGTAGGAAAACAAATTGGTTGAGTGATAAAAACATTCAGTGTTTTTCTAATGTTTTCCCATCAAGAAGAGACACAGCCTAAGGATAAATAGATAAGCCAATTACTTTCAGGATCACAAAATAGCGGAAAGCAGGCTTCGCTCAACATGTGGAAATGTTGTTACTAATTAGGAAAACCAACCACTGCACAATTTATGGTGTGGTGGATGAATGCTACCATTAAAGAACTATAATTATAGTATACTGTGAAATGTACTCTTGATTTTCAAGAAAGACATGATTTTTTTTTATTTATATTGCATAGATAACCAAAATTAGAGTTGCTATATTAAATATCACCTTTGTCTATGTCCTAATTGTTTTGATTTAAATTTTGTTCTATTTTGCATACATATTTTCAATATGTCATTTATATTGCTTTCTTCCATTAGCAAATAATGTTTGGCAAATATGAGCCTTGTAATTTACTGCTGATTTAGGCAATCTTTTTAAATATTACTTTCCTAGACTTAGTATACAATTTCTCTATCATTCTTATGTATCCACTAGTAGCCCAGTGCACGAAATTCGTGAACAGTAAAGGGGAATTAATTGCCCTAACCGGTTTGGCTCAGTGGATAGAGCATCGGCCTGTGGACTCAAGGGTCCCAGGTTCGATTCTGGTCAAGGGCATGTACCTTGGTTGCAGGCACATCCCCAGTGGGGAGTGTGCAGGAGGCAGCTGATCGATGTTTCTCTCTCATTGATGTTTCTAACTCTCTATTCCTCTCCCTTCCTCTCTGTAAAAAATCAATAAAATATATTTTTTTAAAAAGGGAATTAATTAGCAGAGATATTTTAATATTGCTATTTGCCCTTTCTCTATAATAGAAGTGTGAGAGATGAAAGGAAATTAATAAAATGTATATGAAAATAATATATAAATTTATTAATAAATAAACAGTAACAAAAGTATATAACAACAACAGAGGCACGACAAAAACATGATATGTAAACAACAAAAACATTATATGAAAACAACAGTGATGCAAACAATGACTGATAAAGTGATTAAACTTATTCTAATATCTCCCTGTACACCACATTAAGAGTGAAAACACTTTCAGAGTGCTTGACTAATTTCCCTTGTGATGAAGTACTCAGAACTTTAACTGTAACATCACATGCTCTTCAAACTCGAGAGAAAGCAACATATAACTGACCATGTGCAAAAACAGGTTCAGGTAGGAATATGCCTACTCTGTCTAGAGTTTGTCCTTGTGATTTATTAATAGTCATCACAAATGCTGGCATCACAGGAAACTGTCGTCGAATCAATTTAAATGGAAGGCCAGTATCAGATGGGGACAAATTAATTCTTGGAATCAGAATAGCCTCTCCCTCTGCAGATCCTGTTAATACTTCAGCTTCGATAATGTTAGGTCGTAATCTTTTGATAATAAATCTGGTACCATTACAAAGACTCAATTTACTATTGAGATTCTCAATAGCATGATGATTACACCCACTTTCAATTTTAATTTATGAAACGGCATTCCCGAAGGAGTAATACTATTAAGAAATTCGATGGGAAAATTTTCCTTTTCAGCATCATCTGTGGAATCAATGGAATCATCACTCAAATATTTGTGAAAATCTCCATCGAGTATATCCAAATTTTCTTCATTTAATTTTTGAACATGCTCATTTTTTGGACAAAGAATTGCACATTTAGATATATTTTTAATATTATCTATAGCAGTGGTTCTCAACCTTGGCTGCACATTAGAATCACCTGGGAATCTTTTTTAAATCCTGATTCCTGGGCCCCATCCTCCAGAAATTGTTTCTTTGTTATGGGGTGAGGCCACAACATTAGTAACAAAGAAACAGAATTAAAACTTTATTGTGGGGAGCCACTACAGTATTTTGGACAGGTTCAGGCCTTGGACAGATGAGAGGGCACAGTCCTCTCATTGCCATGTGCAAGTCCCAGCTTGGAGGGCAGGGCCCTCCCAGCACAATTATAGCCAACAGCTGTAGTTGTTAGCTTGAACCTATGGTCCAAACATGTGGCCCCACGTGCCTGAGTAATGTAGGCTTGATAGAGTTCAGGTGCATGTAGTTGAGTAGGATTGAAACCCAGGAAAATGTTGTAAACATCTTGGTCACGCCCTTACTTTGCCTCGTAGCATGTGCTATAAAATAAAGGCATGGCTGTGGGCGTGGTCGCTGTCTCTCAGAGAAGCAGTGTCCCACTGAGACCTGGCTTTCATTCTCTTGTCTGTCTTTTCTAAGCCTTTCAGCCGCCCCTACTCAGGTTCACCCCTGGCTGTGCTGGCGCAGGGCACACTTTAGAAAGATCTGCCTCCACACTCCGAGGGTGGGTTCCTGCCTCAAACCCCGCCCTTACAGGAAACAGCTCCGGGGAAACAGCTCCGGGGAGGGTGCAGCCGTTGCCAAGACAACCCCTGCAGGACTGACTTCCTTCCACTCGGTCACGGTGGTTCTTCTGGACATGATGAACACCACCCATGGTTTGTATATAAGTAGATATTCAGGTTTCTTCATTATTTCTACCTAGTAGTTTCCTTAAATCTCCACACTTCTCTGTCATTTATTTCTAGAATTCAGTTGCTCAAAGCTGACTACTGCACCACATAAACTGCAAAACCATTTCAACCCTGGTCCATGAGGATCCTTCTTTAACAGGCCAAAGTTACATCAATCCTAATTTATTGACACCACATATGGCAAAATCATTTGCTCTCTGGTTTCATCTGTCTCTTTGGGCAATTCAGTAGTCTTGTTTCTTCTGCCCATAAAACACTTGAGTTTGGGATTATTATTTTTCAAATTATTAATATACTTTGAATTTTTTTCCTGTTAGAACCCATTTAATTTTCAATTGCCCAAACTACCAATCTATGCCCTCATTTCTTTTCCCCCCAATTTGCCTGGAGTATCCATTTCATAACAATTAAGTATTTTAAAAAATAACACTAAAATATTAATGAGCACTTTTTAACATTCTAGCATATTTCTCTTGAAATTTCATAGTATTTAAAGCCATTATTTAAGTATATACAAGCAAAACTATTTTTTAGTACAGTGGGGACTTGACTTACGAGTGTCCCGACTAACAAGTTTTTCGAGATACAAGCCCTCTCTCGGCCGATTTTTTGCTTTGAGTTGCGAGCTAAAATTCGGGTTACGATCCAGCTTCAGATACCCCACCGCTAGTTGGCGCAGCGAACGTCACAGTGAACATCAACATCAGCCCAGCACCACGTGTCTCACTCGTTCACTTTTTGATTTGACATTCGAGTAATTTGAGTTATGAGCTCCATCACAGAACAAATTAAACTCGTAAGTCAAGGCCCCACTGTAAAATAAAAAATAAGAGACTAAAAGAGATAAAAATGTTATACATCCCACTTTTTTCAAAAGAAAGTACAATTAATTTCAAAAAGTAATGAAAATGAAGGCAATGTTAAAATCATACTTTCCTTTGAAACTTCTGAATAGTATGAGGGACGCCAAATCTATCTACAAATATTTAGAAGGATCATAGTACAGTGGGGCCTTGACTTACGAGTTTAATTTGTCTGAGACCGAGCTCGTTAAGGAGCTGGTTAACTCAAATTACTCTATCAACTCAATGCAAAAAATCGGCCGAGAGACAGCTGGTATCTAAAAAACTGGTAAGTCAGGACACTCGTAAGTCAAGGCCCCACTGTATCTTTGATTTGAAAGGAATGCATACAGAAACTCATAGCAAGTCCATACCTACCTCCTCAGATATTTATAGATTGCTATTTCAATTTCAATTTCCATTCCTTTCTTTTTTGATGTGGTTTACAAATCTCTTAACCATCTTAAAGGCTACCACCCATGAACACACACTATTATTTTAATGTCCTTTCAAATATGACCCTTGAAATTGAACATTTGCATCTAAATGCTCTTTAATCGTCATTGTGAGGAATATAGTCAATTGGCAGTGCCATGCCACCATTTGCAAAGGGAATAATGATCATTGGAGTTATGTAACATAATACCCCAGATTAGCACTCAGCAATAATTTCCACTCCTTCAAGTATGTTGTCTAGTATTCCAATAACTGGAAAGCTTAAAACTCCACTTCTCAGACGCCCTTGCAGCTAGGAGTTTGGTCTAACCACAGGAGCAATCATGAGATGTTTGGCATGCACAAGTGAAATAAAGGCCATCTTACCTTCATACTGCTTTTGGCTATTTTCTGTTGTGATGAATGTTTATACAGATTCTAGCATCCCATTGCCAACCTCATGGGTGTTGAGGGACATTTGCCATTGAGGCAGCTGTGTTCCACACACAGTGTCGTCATTTGCCACAAGTGTCCCTTCCTGGTCCTAAGATTACAGCTGCAGTGGCATGTTACTGAACTCAACATTTTCCATGGAGACTTTCTGATTCCCCTCACACCTACACCACACCCGCTGCAGGCAAATCTCATGGTATTCTGGGAGTCATTCCTGGGGGACCAGCCTAGCATCTGCTTTCCAGCCTTTCCAACATTATAATTCACAGTTTTTAAAATCATTTTCTGCTTAAAATGCATACTTCATTTTTTTGTCTCCTGCACTAAACCTTGTTTGCCACAAATACTAAATATAATGAGACTATTGTGTACCCTGACCCAGACTCCTCACCTCTTACACAAAAAATACCACATCGACTTACTTATACATGCTTGAGTAATATAATGAGCATATTCTACTAAATTCCCCAGCCTTCTGGTTCTCCAGATGGGCCAGAAGGCTCTCGGGTGTCCAAAAGCAAGCCGCTGAAGATCACAGGTGCGAGCAGTTAGCAGCAACCCATAGAAAAGCTGGGAGACAGAGCAGGTAAAAGAGATTTGAGGGGCCCTTAAAGTGTCTATTACACTGCCTTTGAGCCATCTGAGAATTAATAATAGTTGAATCTGTAGTTTAATCAAAATGAGGATAAATATGTTGTCTAAGACTGGGTACATCCTAGAGAATTCTATTAAACAACACTAACATGATGAAGAGAAAATCCTATCAAAACTCCTTTCATTCTAAAGTAGTCAAGGTAGGTCGAAAAAAAATGGGAAAGGAATGAACAATCATAAATGCTATCCAAAAAAAACCTGACTTTTGCCTCAGCCTTAAAGACAGTTTTGTCTCCAACTAGGATGATAATCTTGTTACAGTCAATAGCTAGTGTCCGAGTAGAGTATATGGGGCGTTTTCCAAGGCGTCCCTTGAGATAAACTTAACCGTGTAGGTGTTCGGACATTAAGTAGTTGCTAGCGAAGGGACTACTCTAAGCAAGCAGGGCCGAGCGTAGGCATTATCATCTGACCTTATATTAATATAATCAAGACGGCTGGAGGAATTACGCCACACAAAAATATGCAGTTGCAAATCACACGGCACACTTTATTACTCACAATTTTCCTGATGCTGTGGGCTCAGGCTTAATGGGGTCCCCGGGGAAGAGTGGCGTCCTCTGAGGGCAGCAGCAGATCCCTGTCTTTGGGTGGCTGGCTGTCTGGTTGGGTCGAGTCAGCGGGAGGAGGGCGACCGAAGTCTCGCGATGGGAGGTTCCGCGGTTCTTCTGCCATCGGGCGGGCGTGGAGCAAGAGGATGATTGATGTCTGAAGTTGGGGACCCGTTTTCAAGCCTGTTCTGGCTCACGGCAGTCCAGGTGGCTATCAGTAACATACGTCATCACACAAGTGTTAATCAGAGTACAAGCTGGTTATCAATTACAGTGTCAATCAGAAGGTGTCTATCAGGTTTACATACGTCATTCCTAAGGGTGGCATTCAGCTATGGTCTTGTCTACATGGTGCAGCTAGGGCTTGGCCAGAGTGGTCATTCCCTGTGCTCTTTAATATTTCACACAAGTATTTCACAAAAAAATAATTTTTCTATAAATTAATTTGTTACTAAGACATCTAGCTTCAAGATTATATTAAGAAAGAGTTAGACACTATATGGTATCTCTAAAGTCTCAGAAGAGTCATCCCTGAGGCTGCCCTTTTACAATATGTCTGTTTGATAACCCATAGAATGAAAAAGGGATATGCTCTCAAATTTACAAGTATTACTAAACGAGGTCAAAGTGTTAATACTTGAATTACAATTCAAAATGGCCTTGATAAGAAACACTGTCTTACAAAAACATTCATATGTATTGCGGACATGTGTTAGAATTTGGATAATACACACACACACACACACACACACACACACACAGACAAACACGTGCATGCAAACACAGGAACAATTAAAGTATGTGGCAATTCCAAACAATATTCTTAAAAGATTTAAAAAAAATTTTTAAGATGTTCCAGAAAGGTAAGAGTTACTCTGGATATAACTTAAGCTCATGCTGCAAAAAAGAAAGGTAGGAGAAATCATTATTACCTTCAGATTCCTAAAGGATTATTTTATGACTATTACCATGAGAGAATAAAGTACAAATAAGCCAGTTTAATTAAGGTACAGGGGGAAAAAATTCCTAGCTTTTTGAGGTGGTAAGTGGGTCCCTGAGAGTAAAAAGCAGGATCTTTTGGTTTCATCTGGTCACTGGCTAATGATGTGGCACAGTTGTCTTCAATTTGCTCCTCTCCATCCATCTCTCCCTGCTGGCTACCTTCAAGACTGATCTGCAATGAATAACATCAACAAAGCCCCACTCCACATTCTCTCATTACATCCCCAGGCTATGGTGCCTCTGGCTTCCAGTTTTATTTCAGCTCAAGCAAAGTGGAGCCTCAGCAGGAGATCAGAGGGAAAGAGTAAAGCAAAGCCAGGGTATTTAATTCCTTGACACCCCTCCCCCCAACTCTTGTTGCAAGTTCCCCTTGAGCAACATATATTATTTTGAGAATTAATTTTCTTTGAAAAGTACTTTTGAAAAATCCTATATATTGACACTCTGCATTTTGTATATACCTCAGGGACCTTTATGAAGGCTTTTCTACAGTAATGTTAAGTTTTCTTAGTACAACAGCTATTTTTATCTTGGATATCTGCATAAAAATGCAAAATATTTATCTTTTAAACTGTTGGTTTAATCTAAACCGGTGTAAAATGTTTTATGGCTTAACATCTTAGTCTTTGTTTAACTTTCTTTCCAAAATAAATATGTCCTGTGGCTCTTTGGTCTCACTTTTACAATCATCAGCTTTCATTATTGGCTTTTCCTCTGTGGAAAGGAATTGGATCTAACTCCTTACCAAATGAAATTTTGAAAAATGCATTTGCCAGCCATGTGACATTAGCCAAAATGGATGATTCTAGATTTGGCTTCATTGTTCTGGTTCTGGGTCAAAAAGGATTTGTCCGGCATCTATTTGGAAAGGGATTAATATGTGATTGGAACATTTTGAAAGGCAAGGCTAGTGACAGTCTTGGACTCGTTCCCTCCAACATCTTGAATCATCATTGCCTGGAGAAGAGTCCATCAATTGCCTCAGAAACTAAGGGAGATGGTAATGAATGAGTTCATTGTACTGAAGGGTTTTAGAAAAATGGGGACAGGTTGGGAAGGGATGATGAGTGAATTTATGACATTCTTGTCATATGTGGGAATTCTGCACTGGACATTTTACATTGGTGATATATTTAAGCACCTGGGTATTGAAAGTACTAGGTGTTGAAAGGGACCAACCATGAAAAGAATTTCATATTATTATCATATCCTTCTGTTATCAGTGAAGGTGGAGTTCTTCAGATGCCACAAGGAAAATAATTTCCTCAGACCCCCATGAGAGGATGGTGTTTCATGGAAGGCTTATATTGATAATGTAAAATTAAGGGGGGTTCCCTCCAAAGTCCCATTTCTATCTGTCTCATCATGGAAAAAGTCCAATCTTGTCTTTAGCATGGCCAGCCCATAGTCTCTGCTCCCTATCAAAGTACAGTACAGCATCCTGTGTGTGGAATCTGCATGGCCATGGGGAGAGAACAGGTGAGTGCAAGGGTGAGTGTGGGTCAAGGAGCAAGAGAGAGAGCAAGTGCAAGCAAGAGCACAAGAGAGAGGGAACTCTTTGGGGATTTTATCCTTCCAAGATTCCAAAGGTTTGCAGTAGCTCCACCTTCCTGGCCAATGATCTTTTTCCCAGGCTAGATTGACAGGCAAGCACTTCTCTACCTCAAGGAATTTTACTGCTCATGCCCCCATATTCCCCTTTGAACCTTTCCCCCAGTGAGCTGCCAGGAACGGACTAGTGCTTCCCTGGGGAGCTGGAATTAAAGATATAAGAATATTTTCCTTAAATAGATGAAATACTGAAAATATCAATCATCTTTCCTTTTCATAATAAGCAATGTGCATATCTTTCATGAAATGTGAACTGTTGTATTAAGTGGCATTAAGAATATAGAAGAAATCTTGCTTTCCAGAAACCTATAATTCAAAAAAATATTTTTATCACAAATCTCACAAGTTACCTTGCACCCTCAAAAAAATATTCTTCACACAAACCAAGGACTGAATTTTTGCAGAAAATCAGCCCTCTTATTTGGGTTAGTGGGGGTGGCACATTTATTATTATTTTTATTTTTTTAATATAGTTTATTGATTTTTTAAGTGAGGAAGAGAGAGAGATAGAAAGTTAGAAACATCAATGAGAGAGAAACATCGAACAGCTGCTTCCTGCACACCTCCTACTGGGGATGTGGCCACAACCAAGGTACATGCCCTTGACCAGAATTGAACCTGGGACCTTTCAGTCCGCAGGCCGACGCTCTATCCACTCAGCCAAACCAGTCAGGGCATGGGGGTGGCACATTTAATGTCCCAGAGATTTCTGTCAAAATAGGTTGCTTGTCACTCATCTCTAGCATGTAACAGCTAGAGCAAACTCTTGTCAGAGTCTCACATGGTTTTAAATGGGGTCAGCATTGCACATACATCCGTCCAAAAGAAATCATGCCTGGAAGTTTAAATGTATCATGTCCACAGAGAAGATTTATGTATATTACAAAACGGTAAAGAGTTCTAAGAAAATCATATTGATAAAGAAAAGCTTTTACAACAATTTAGGGTTATTTAAGGTTTATTTTAAAATGTAGTTTGCCTTCATGACTTCGCTATTAATCCTTCACAAGGCCCCTTTCAACTAATGAACTGATTAAACTGTTTAGAATAGGATTAGATCCAAAAATAAAACCCCAACACCTAATTTTTAAATAAAAATTATACTGCCCAATTAAATTATTTTACTGTAATAATACTTTGTTAGTATTTGTACTCTTTGTAAAATATACACTGGAGATATATCTATATTTTCCCTTACTTAAAAAGATGCAAGTTGATAAAATGAACATACAAAAAGTAAACTTGGTGATATTAAACTATTATATCCAAAGATCACTAACCTCACTTGGTTGGGTATTTTTTAAGAAAATGTTAAACAGATAAATATTTCAAAATACATATTTCTAAAACCAAAAAATATACAATCATAAAACCAGAAGTATAACTGTTTTCAGATATTATCTAAACAACTCTGCTACTTTCAGTCTTCTGTCATCTCACATAAAATATGTTTATTTTTATAATTATATAAGAATCTGTTTATTTCTTATAATTATATAAGAAATTGTATAAATTTTTTATGTAATTATAAAAATATATATTTTCATTCAAGACAATTTGGAAAATACATAAAATAGGTAAAATCTTACACACAAAATTAAAACAAAGCTATATATCTTACACATTTTATACCAAAACTACTATGTTATAGAAAAGGATGGCACAAGGGAACACTTTGAAATAGAGTTTTCTAAGGTTGTTTTCTTCCCTTACTAATTCTTAGGGATCTCCTATATTTTTAATGTTTTAACCATTGGGTTTCCCCCATCCTGCCTGTAATATAAACTTCTAATAAACTTCTATTTTTAACTCTCTTCTTTGCTCCAAATAGTATTCCCATTTGCTTACTGCATGGTCCCACCCAAATATCTCATGGACATCTCCAATACCCAATAGTGAACTCATCACTTCTCCTCCAAATATAAAAAAAGTTCCTTCTCATGGGGTCCCTAACCTATGAAACAACGATCTTCCATTTCTAAGACTAAGCGTCTCAAAGTCATCTTTTATTCTTTCCTTTCCTTTATTCTTCTCTTCTAGTCATTGTGCACATTTTGCATCTGTCTCAGAAACTACTCCTATCTTTTCACTTCCACAGCCTTGATTCAGAAATCATTATCTTTCACAATACCACCCACCCTTTTCCAAATATGGTGATAGGGTCGGTCTCAGTAAACAGTGTAAAATGCTGGCAACTGGGTAAAGTGGGACAAAGGAAACTATTTTGTTCATTTTTTCATCCATTCATTCAGCAATCGTGTAGAGGCACATTCATAGGATAAGGTGAACGTGCAGATGTTGCCACAATTCCACAATATACCTGTCTTCACTTACACAGAGGTCCCCATTCTTCTCTATCTGTGGTTTGGCACCTATGGAAATGCTAATTTCATTTTAAAATAAGCAACTTCTTAAAAGAGCCATATTCATTTGCAAACCTGTCTCTTGCCAGATATTCAAAAGCAGGTGCAATGGGGCCAGCTACCTCTGAGATATAAACAAAAGGTTTTGTGTATGAGTCAGTGTGACCTTTACTGGCAGAAAACAGGAGAACCAGAGCTGAAAGCAGCAGCTTATGTATTTAGTTAATCCAGCATCATGAATAAGCAGAGTGCAAAAGGTACGTTTTCAGTAAATGTAGATTAAATGTGGGCTTTGTGGGCCTCCTCCTCAATATTCATAGATGAAATGTGTTCTCCAGGTTTAAATTCTCCCTCATGGACCCGCACCTCATTGACAGATGCATTCAAAGGATTATCTGTCAGATTTCTCTCTCTCCGAAAGTTGAGAGCTTCTCACCCAACAAACTTATCACCTATAAAAGTAGATTTTAATGAGTCAAATCTTTCAAATAAAAAAGCAAATTTTCTTTTGATAAAGTAATAAAAAGTACTCTGTTCCTACGCTTGGAAAAATTTCAAATAGTACTTTTCTCATGCATTTTAGTGATTCTTCTTTAACTCTTGCGATTTACTTTTTCAAAATAAAATTCTGCTTTAAAAAGTTTTTTTTCCCCTTTCTAATATCTTTTAGGAGGAAGATTTCCTATTATAAATGTCCTTCGGCAAATTTCAGAGAATATTAAGCAGTGTTTGTTTTCACTTGTGTATATTAATACTTAGAAATGTCCTTAAAGGTAATGAACTTAACTTGTCTTGGCATAAAATATACAAACTGTGAGGAGTGCAGTCTGAAAGCTCTAGTCTGGTTTTCTGGACTTAATTGAGCAAACAATTTTTCACTTGCAGATTTTTGGCACCAGAGAAGAAGAATTTTGGTAGCATGACATTTATCCCAAAGGAATTCAAAATAGAGTTAATTTCCAGCAGCAGCACTGGGTTCCATTTTGCTTTCTCTATAAATGACTTGCACGATGTGGAACCCCCTCCCCCATTAATCATCTGTTGAAAAAGTGAACAAACCGAATGTATGAATGTGTATATACGTATAAGTTCAAAATGCTCAGGCACATGCAGTACGACAGTTCACTGGAAAGAGGCCCATGGTCATCTGAGTACATTTTGTACCATCACTTAGAGTTCTATGAACTGATACTGATGTATTTTGAATAACCAGATGCACTGAGGCTTTCTCAGGCCATAATTGTGACAGCCCTCAGAGGTCAATATGTGATAACAGAAAACATTTCTCAAATAAGTCAGACTCATCTTTTTCTTCCTGCTCATGCTATTGATTTCAGAGTTCTTGTCCTGGGGTTGAGACAACCAGAAGACTTTCTGAGAGCCTTTGGTTAGAATTCAGAATACAAAAGCCCTGCTGAGGGATCCTGTGTAGAACCAAATAGGTTTCCTTAGAGTTTTCTGAGGCCCCAGGAAACTTTTCTCTCTGCAGATGTATGTGAGACGTTATTTTCTATAGATCCTCTCACAAGAGAAAAGTTAATAATTAGGCTTTCTACCTACATCTTTTGTGATGCACTTAGCAACACAGAAACTTTGTTGAAGCCTTTAGACCAGTGCATATCTTCTCTGTTCCAAAGTCATAAATTTATGAGCTATCATTCATTCTTTCAACGTAAATATTTTATTGAAAAATTACATACACACAGAAAAATACTAATTGCAAGTGTGTACAATGAACATACCATGTAGTCACTCACCTCTTTTTTTTCTGTCACTCACCTCTTAATCATTACTCCTCCGAGAGTAACCACCATCCTCATTTAGCTAATACCATAGGTTAGTTTACATGATTCTTGGAATCTTATATAACTAGACTCATAAATCATGTACCCTAGTATGTCTTGTTTCTTTTATTTAATACTAAGGGCACAGTGCACAAATTCGTGCACCTTGAAAGGAACTGTGGGCCCCAAGGCTGCAGTAGGCACAGGGGTGAGTCTCGGTCCATCCTCCACACCACTGTGCGGCTCCGCCCACTGCGGCTCCGGTCACCTGTCTGCTGGCAGCCCTGCTCCCGCCACCACTCCCGTGTGCTGACAGCACCAGCCCTGCTCCAACCTGATGACGGCGTGGAGTGATTGGTGCCAGAGCCAGCAGCGGGTGTGAGTGGGGCCGGCACCATCAGCGGGTGGGAGCAATGGCTGTTGCCCCGATCACCCCTCAGGAGCAGGGGGAGGTGGAGAAGCCCTCAGGGGTGATTGGGGCTGCCAGCTGCCGCTCTCACCCACTGATGGTGCCAAGTGATGGGGACTGGCACCAGGCACCGGCAGTGGGTGTGATTGGCGGCTCTAGCACCGGCTGGGGCTGTGAGCGGGGCTGGTGCCAGCAGTGAGTAGGAGTGGGGCTGGTGTTGGCAGCAGATGCGAGTGTTGGGCGGAACCGTGGTGCGCAGGAGCAAAGAATTTTCAGTAACCACCAGAGGCTCGCCCCAATGACAGTGACCGGTGCCCCGCCTTGGTCTGGCAGCCCCGCTCACCTGCTCCACCATCCCACCACAGCAAAAACCCACCATGTTCCACACATGCCCCCTGGTAGTCAGCTCACGTCATAGCGACCGATTGTTCGGTTGTTCCACCATTGGTCTATTTGCATATAAGCCTTTTATTATATAGGATTGTATTTATGAGTTGTTGCCTATTGTATAGTTCATTCATTCCCACTACGGTATAGTATTCCTCTGTATAAACAGACTACAATGAATCCATTTTACTCTTGATGAGCGCCTGGGCTGTTTCCAGTTTGGTGTTCCTGTGAATAATGCTGCTATGAACATTCTTGTGCATGTCTTTTGGTGCATACTTTTTACTGCACATTTGTACAGATTTTTGTTGGAAACTGCTGGTGACAGGATATGCATCAGCTTAGTTTTAATGCCAAAGAGTTTTCCAACAGGTTTTATCAAATTTACACTCCAACCAGCAGGGTCTGAGTGTTGATGTTTTCAGTGTTTCTCATCATTGCCATTTTGATGGATGGATTGTAAGATCATAGCATAGTTTTAATTTGCATTTCCATCATGATTAATAAAGGTGAACAATATATATTGGTTGTATACATTGGACATCCTCTTTGTGAATTTCATATATATAAGTTTTGTCCATTTTTCAGTTGGGTTTCTACCTTCTGCTTTTATATTCTGATTACAAACGCTTTGTCCAATATGCATTATACATATCATTCTGTATCTTGCCTTCTCACCCTCTTCATGATATCTTAATAAACAGAAGTCCTTAATTTCAACATAATACAATGTACCAATTTTTCCTTTACAATTAGAAATACTAGCCTACTTGAAACATCACAGATATTCCTTTATGTGTTCTTACAAAATATTCAGAATATTTTTTATTTCATCTTTCATATTTATATTAGTTTTTGTATGCTATAAGGTAATGGTCAAGATACATTATGTCCTACTATTCTTAACTGAGTTAGATTGACATGTTTTTTTCTTTTTTCTGTATACCTTCCAAAATTCAAAAGGGATCATCCAGGACAGTCTTTTATATATATACTGGAGGCCTAGTGCACGAAATTTGTGAACAGGGGAGGGGGGTCCCCTCAGCCCAGCCTGCACCCTCTCCAATTCTGAACCCCTCAGGGAATCGGGCCTAAACCGGCAGTCGGACATCCCTCTCACAATCCTGGACTGCTAGCTCCTAATCACTCATCTGCCTGCCTGCCTGGTCACCCCTAACTGCCCCCCCAACCCCCGCTGGCCTGATCGTCCCTCACTGCCTCTGTGTGCCAGCCTGATCGCCCCTAACTGCCCCACCTGCTGGTCTGGTTGACCCTAACTGCCCCCACTGCTGGCCAGGTTGCCCCCAACTGCCTCCTTTCTGACAGCTGGCCTGGTTACCCCCAACTGCCCCCCTTGCTGACCTGGTCACCCCAAACTGCCTCCCCTGCTGGCCTATTCGCCCCTCATGAACCCCCCACTGGCCTGGTCTCCCCTGCAACCTGCTGTTCAGTCGTTTGGTCATCCCTCACTAACCCCCCTGCCAGCCTGGTTGTAGGCAGCCATCTTGTGAGGGTGTGAAGGTTAATTTGCATATTACCTCTTTATTATATAGGATATATATATATATATATATATATATATATATATATATATATATATGTATATGTATATATTTCAGAGATAAAGGGAGAGGGAGAGAGAGGAAGGGAGAGGAAAAGAAAGATAGAAACACCAATTATGAGAGAAGCATTGATCTGCTGCCTCCCACACATCCCACACTGGGTATTGAACCCACAACCTGGCCATGTGCCCTGACCGGGAATTCAACCATGACCTCCTGGTTCATAGATCGACACTCAGTCACTGAGCCATGCCAGCCAGGACAGTCTTGATTGATAATAATTTGATAATATCTGGAAAAGGAAAATATCTCTCTGAAATATAGAAACTATGATCTAATTAACACCTAATGCCAAAAAACTGGGTAAAGGAAAGCAAAATGTTATTACTCAAGTAGAGGATTGTATTTTCCTTTCTAGTTCTACAATATCTTTTGAACAAATAAAGCAAGGAAAAAAATCTATAATTTCAAGATGATAGAAAAAAATGCACTGAACAAATAATTTAGAGGCCATCTTGAAATTATATTGTCCCTGTGACCTGTGAGAGTGTTAGCTGCACCTACACAAATGCTGCCCCCAGGCCCAGGTTGTAACCATCACCAAGTTTTCTTTTGGTGTTGCTTTAACAATACACATAAAAGTTATCTTCATTTTAATATAAATCCACATATGCCACACTAAATAAATGTAATTTCATACTTCTAGAGTTACACATTTTAATTTATTATTTACTATTTCCTTTGATTACCATTTTATTTACTCTTTGTTATTTGAGATATCAAGCAAGATGTCTGATTCTAATTATAAAGAGAATATTTATAAATATTTAGTCTTGCTTGGCATCATCTAAAGGAGCTCTCTGCCATGATGAAAATGCCTTGCACTGTCATATTCAGTATCTGCTAACCACTTGTGGCTATTGAGTACTTAAATGTGTCTAGAGCAGTGGTTCCCAACTTTTTTTTTGGCAATGTTCCACCTAAGCATCTCTAAAATCCTGAAATCCCCCCACCCCTGTGACATATAATTCTTATTATTCAAAAAGTGAACTCCTATTATGTGGAGAAAGCCTAAAAGGCCATTAGCTTGGTCTAAACAAGCTTCTAAAGAACATGGCATCCATGAAAGAGAAAAATAAGAGAATGAAAGGACAGTTGAAATACTGAGGAAGAAATCACTAAGAAATTGTTAATAATAATAATAATAATAATATGAAGTGATATGAAAAAATAGCAAATAAAGTTTCAAAATATATAATAGAGAACTGAAATGCATAAATATGTCACAATATATATTGTATATGAGGCCCCTAGAATCATAAGAAATGCAAAAAAATTCACTGTTAATAACTCATTGTTGAATTGCCCTCCTTAAAAATCAAATTGCCTGCCTGTGGGGCATGTGCCCCACCTTGGGAACCACTGATCTAGAGCATCTGAATTTTTAATTTTATTAAATTTTAATTCACTTAGATCTAAATATAAATTGCCAAATGTGGTTAGTGGCTACTATGTTGGTACAGCACAGAGCAGATCTCACTGCTCTCAAACATGTGAATTTTTCAAGGAATTATCCCCATAGTAAGATGGAGAATAAATACTGAGTGAAAAGGCAGCACTAATCTTCCTAAGGATTAGTCACAATAGGGATTTTTGCAATTAAGCAACTATTTTCAACCAACAGATGGAATAAACAAGGATTATATTTCCATACACACAGATACATATGCATGAAAATTTTTGTCCAGGATGTAAAATATTCAGTGGCAGATTGAGAGTCAGTATACCTTCTTAATACCAATTACTGTTCTCGCTATACATACCTACAGCTAATATTTGTAATATGCTTTGCAGGGTTACCACCACACATTCCACAGGCTGCAAATCAAATATCACCTCTATCCAAGTTTCATGGGTAAGAGCAACCTTATTTTTTTTAAGAACGTTAATCAAAAATCACTTGAAGAGCCTTGGCTTGTGTGGTTCAGTTGGTTTAGTGTCATCTCATGCACCGAAAAGTTGCCGGTATGATTCCCAGTCAGAACACATTCCCAGGTTGCAGGCTCGATTCCAGGTTGGGGTGCATAGAGAAGGCAACCAATCTGTGTTCCTCTCTCACTCTCAAATCAATTATATATATACTAGTAGCCCTGCGCATGAATCGGTGCACCAGTAGCTCTCTGTGGGGCCTGGCCGCTCTGGGCCTGCTGCCCAGAGGCTCTTCACGGCCCAGAGGCCCACCTGCAGCCAGGCACGGAACGCTTGCCTCGTCACTGGGACGACGAGACAAGTGTTTTCCCCCAGCCCCCCGCCACTCCATGCCCACACCCCAGAGGCCCTCCGCGGCTGGGGTGGAACACTTGCTTCATTGCCACGGATACAAATCAAGCATTCCGCCAGGCCGCTCACACTGCCCGCTCTCAGTGGCCGCCCCCCCCCCCCAGGACTGGGGGACTCCCATGGGGCTGAGAGGACTGGGCGCTGCCATCTTTATGACAGAGTGATGGTTAATTTGCTTATTACCCTTTTATTAGGTAGGATCACTTGGAGAAACAACTGCTTGTAATTCCAAAGCACACTAAAGTGTATTCTGTATCACAAGTTAATGAGCTATTTATTGACAAATCCAATTCATTTTGTAAATATACTTTAATATTGCATACTGAAATAGAGTTTATACTTTAATATATTTAATGCATTGATATTGATATATGTCATATACCTTTTATCATTATCATTTAATATTATCCTAAAATTACTCCTGAAATTATAATCTATTTTCATTAATGCAACTAATTTTACATTATAAGACTTATACTGCATGACAGAATTTAAATGAATTTTAAGTATTAACACTCAGCTTCAAAATTACTTTTCTGATTAGAAAATGTATCTTCTGAAACAGCAGTAAGGCCAAATTTACAACAAGGATAATTCTTGCTACAAGAAAATAATTATTATACCCATAAGCATATTCGCTTTAGGGACAGTAAATGAAAAGTTGTTTCATTTTGTATTGCATTGTTTAGCAAGATAAGGTGCTTTGTTTTTCCAAAAAAGAACTTACATCCAATAAAAAATTTTAAATCCTCAAAATCAACAGTTTTAATATTACAACTCCTCTTTTATGCAACCAAATAATCATGTTGATTTAGCAGCTAAAAGAAAAATTAAAAAAAAAGATAATTTTTTGATTGGTCCCTTTAAGTATACAAAATGTAACTTACAATCACCTGGGTCAATCCTTCCTGTACCAATCCTGCTTGCCCCCTTTGGCATTATGAAACTACTCTCTAGACCAGTGATGGCGAACCTATGACACGCGTGTCAGAGCTGACACGCGAACTCATTTTTTTGGTTGATTTTTCTTTGTTAAATGGCATTTAAATATATAAAATAAATATCAAAAATATAAATCTTTGTTTTACTATGGTTGCAAATATCAAAAAATTTCTATATGTGACACGGCACCAGAGTTAATTTAGGGGTTTTCAAAATGCTGACACGCCGAGCTCAAAAGGTTCGCCATCACTGCTTTAGACTGACACCTCTGTCCCAGGAAGAGGACTCACTGGGGGCAAAAACGAGAGGCTCCAATTAGCAAGGACAGTCAGTTTTGCAACTCCTTTTTTTTTCCTTAGTGAAAATAATCAGTTATGTTAGTAGATGATATTCATTTACCCAGTCAGGCTGCCAATCAAGCATTATCAGTGGTAAGCATTACCCATTAGAGTTAGGCTATTCAGTTAAATAGAAAAATGTCATTTCACTTAAACCTTTATTGATCAAATAAGATTTGGAGTACTCGACTTGGAATAAATCTTCACATTCCATGCAGTTCTGTGGTGAGGGAAACAAGGAAAGAAAATGAACAATAAAACCATTCTTTATCACTAAATATATGACCATGAAGATTCCTTTAGCTGTAAAATATACACTGAGAAATTTTGGGATTTGAATAAAAATTGGAGCACAGATAAGCAACATCTTTGATTCAGTTCAATAAAAACATGAATATGTTTCTTCCTTGCTTAATTTGGCGCTATGTATCATAAAGACTCATAAAATTTTTTGTATGATTTATTTTTATCTTCATGAATCTTCTCTAAGGAAACAACCCAAAAGATAAACAAAGTTATATTTTAAAGTTGTATGTTACAGAGTTAGTTAAAATAGTGAAGATTTACAAACTTTACATTCAACAATAGGGGAGTAAATGGGTACATTTTGGAAGATCCTTTCAGATTTACATAAATATATTTACATAAAAGTATTTTCAAATTATGCTTATAAAGACCATGCACAAGTAAATGCATTTATTGTGATCTTCAGAGTAAATATATGAGAACCAAAGCAGTTAAATGGTCATTAAATAAGAACTAAATAAGAGATAGACTTCATGTAAATAAATTTATAGAAAGCTAATCTCAGAGATTATTGATAGATAATAGAAAAATTATTAATAGATTAATAATTAAATAGATAAACTGATGATAAATATATAGAGATAGGTGCATATAAGTATAGATACTATCATACTCATTTTTATGGAAAGTACAAAGGGAAAGACAATATCATTTATATATAACTAGAGGCCTGGTCCCTCAGCCTGGCCTGACCCCTCTCACAGTCTGGGGAGCCCTCAGGGGCGGGAGGCGACCCGGTGATCAGGGGAAGGTGATGCCCCCATCACACCTCTGCTGCTGCCACTGCCAACAGCACAAGCCTCAGCCGGCCCTGGTTACCTGCACTTCGGGCTGGCCCTGGACAGCTGGGGGGCTCAGGGGACTGGGGGACTCCAAAGGCAGGCGTGTGGCAAGGCCAGTGGGGCTGAGAGGACTGGGCGCCGCCATCTTGTGGCTGTGGGCACCGCCATCTTTGAGGGCAGGGCAGTCAATTAGCATATTCCCTCTTTATTAGATAGTATAGTTACAATTATGTAAAATGCAAACATAATATACTGTAAAATATACAAAAGAATAATAATGGTTGTTAACAGGATGCCATTAAAGTAATTTTTTGCAAAAAAAAAAAAAAGAATTGGTTTCTCCCATTTACTTCCTTTAGTTCAGTGGTCGGCAAACTGCGGCTCGCGAGCCACATGCAGCTCTTTGGCCCCTTGAGTGTGGCTCTTCCACAAAATACCGACTTCTGCGCATGGGCCACGAAGTTTTAATCGCGCTGTACATGCGCACCCACATGTGGTATTTTGTGGAAGAGCCACACTCAAGGGGCCAAAGAGCCTCGTGTGGCTCGTGAGCCGCAGTTTGCCGACCACTGCTTTAGTTAAAGCCTTTTAGATGCAACATTTTTCCCATTGTCTATATGTCCCCATAGAACTATACCAAGGTTTGATACATTTTCTTTTGGAGAGAGGTTAAAGGTTCATGTTATCTCTACTAGGTGATTAGATTTATGATATTCTGATTTTACAAATGAGAAACTGGGTTCAGAGAAATTAAGTACCTGTCACCAAACCCAGCATTTTCCCCACTTGCACCAAAATCATTAGTGAGCAATAAAATATTTACTAACTATTTTGTAAGAGAAACTCAGTAAACTTCAAAATCACTTTAAAAATCACTCTGTTTTAACCTGGTTCTCTCCAGTTTTGCTTTTCTCTTGACAACAATCATGTTCTCCTCTTTGCCTCACACATAATATGCAACCCACTCTCTATTTCACAGAGCAATTCCTCTCTGCCCCTAAATGTGCCCACACAACATTTTTTGATGAACAACAATCCACACTCTTTAAAGGTAGTTTAGCACCCAGGTATTGTACACAGGCCTGCTCCCTTCAGCTAAGTTGCTCAAAGTGCCTTTTTGTCTGCAGTACTCTTCCTGAGCAGAATAATGATAAAGTTTATCTGATTTAAACAAGGCTTTAATGATAACCACTTCATCTCCAAACAAGGACACATCTGAATCAACATGAGACCTTCCCAAGATTTCAACTCACTTGAAGCTCCCTACTCCTATCCTTGTTATGCCCAGATTTCAAGATTCCCAACTGTTAAGACTATATTACAGGTAAATTGAGGCTGATAAAGATAGTTGAGAACTACTGACTTCATATCAGTTACTCCGCAGACTCACCAACACAATGACAAGCCAAGTGGCTGAGAGACAGAACCCCGCCTGGAGTCTGGTTATATAGGGGGGGTTGGAGTAAGGGGAGGAGAAAGGACTGTGCTTTGCCGATTGGCCAGGCGCAAGTCGATGTCTTGTTCCTGGGTGTGGCTAGCAGAGTCTTAACTTCCGGGAAGAAGCTCCTTGCCAAAACACGCGGCCAAGGTAAGATGGAGGACGTAGCCCTTACCCTGGGGCAAGATGGCCCTTACCCTGGGGGAAGGTGGAGGGCCTAGCCCTCGCCCTTTCACCTAAGAATCGCCACCACGGTACACCCCTTAACTGTTAAGACTATATTACAGGTAAATTGAGGCTGATAAAGATAGTTGAGAACTACTGACTTCATATCAGTCGGTCTGACTCTTTTCCAGATACCCTAGCTGGCTTCTTTTGCAGCCCCCTAAATGTGGATGACAACCACCACTCGCCCCCCCCCGACAACCACCACTCGTGCCCTGCACACACACACACACACACACACACACACACAACATGCTACATTCAACAATCCACTTTGTTTTCACTTAATTTGCTTCAGTGATGAGCTCCTCTGAGGCCTAGAAGCCTCCTCCTCTGCAGGACATTTCTAATCTAGTAGCTCCCCAACACTCACTCCCAAACTGTCATCTCCAACTCAGTGCCACACTTACAACTCCTCCGGGGGTCAGTCTTCTTTATAAACTCCCCCAATAAGTCAAATTGCAATGACAATTGAATCCATCATGTTCTTGATACAACTGTTGAGACAACTTGATTTAGGAATGCTAGATCTAAGATAAAAATCAGATAACCTTTACACTAGGAGAGAATGTCATCAGTACTCTAGAAGGGAGCTTTTTCCCTCAAACTAGTGAGGTTTCTTCTTCCCAGAAGGTATCTTTCTTTCTAAAGATCAGAATAAGATGTGATCTGATGAGGATTACAACTAAAAACTTATTTTTTAAAAATGATCAGGTAATGAAATCCTGGTCTGTCATGTAAATATCCGTGATAATCAAGGAAACTTGTGTGATTCTGGACCCCACAGGCTCTGAAGTTTTCCATTTAAAATTACATTTCGTGGAAAAACATTGAAGAAAGCTGAGGGAAAAGGTCTCCGCCAGAATCTACTAACCTCAGGGCACTGCATAGACGTTATATTGCTATAATTATTTTTATATTTTAGTCCCTGATATTATTTTTTTTTGGTTCTTTCTCTTCATTCAAGTATTTTATTTAAAAAACAAGGCAGAAAGGAAGGAAGATAGAAGCAAAGGAAAGAATGGCAAGGAAGTGGGGGCAGAAAGGAAGAAAGGAGGGGAAGAGGAAAGAAGGAAGTAAAAGAAAGAGAGAGAAAGTCAATTAAAGGTTATGTTTACAGCAGTCCCCCCTTATCCATGGTTATGCTTTCTCTGCTTTCAGTTACCCAGGGTCAACTGTGGTCTGAAAATATTACGTAGAAATTTCCAGAAATAAGTAATTCTAAGTCTTTGATTTCACCATTCTAAGTAGCATGATGAAATCTCCCACTGGCCTGCTCCATCATGCTTGGGATGTGAATCATTCCTTTGACCAGCATATCCATACTGTATATGCTACCTGCCAATTAGTCACTTAGCAGCTGTCTTGGTTTACAGATCAATTGCTGTGGTATCACAGTGCTTGTGTTCAATTAACACGTGTTAATTGCTATGTCACAATGCCTTCACCATTCACCAAACTTCATCTCAGCACATAAGCATTGTATCATCTCACATCATCACATGAAGGGTAGTATAGTACAATAAGATATATTAAGAGATACCATGTTCACATAATTTTTATTATAATATTGTTATGATTGTTGTATTTTATTTTAATTATTGTTAATCTCATACTGTGTCTAACTTATAAATTAAACTTTATCATAGGTATGTATTATAGGAAAAAACATAGCATATATCTGGTTTGATACTATCACTGGCTTCATCATCCACCGGGGGTCTTAGAATGTATATCCTGGGGATAAAGGGAGACTATTGTATTTGAATTCTGCTTTAATTGAGGATTTTGACCACACTGAAGTACGCTTCGTCTCCTGGTTTATTTGCATGCTGATAATATCAGATGAATAATTTAATTAGAAACTAATGGGATTTGCTGGCTAAGGCTACCTTTGGAGGTAGAGAAATTTCCAGGATACTATTATTTCTTCTTTACCCCAAATAATTAAAGTATAACTCATCAGCTCATGAGGACTAAATCCAATATGAAGTTTTACATTATATTTGCATATCTAATCATGCTAAGCTCCTCCTTGCCTGTGAGGAAAGAATGACATCAGCCCTGGCCACTGTAAACTACAACAAGGAGATCATGGATGTGTCAACTACAGATTTCCTGAGATTTATGGAACTTTCAAGAATGATGAAAACTGTGTTCCAACTCAAACGCCTGCCTGAATCACCTTATGTAATTGCATAAGAAACACTCTCAGGAGATAGCAGAGCCAGATGTTTGGAGAAAAACTTTATTTAGTGTGATTTTATGTTGTTAGGGTAGTTTTCATCAAAATAGTATTCAGAAATAGATGTTTTGAAGATAAAATGGCTTAGCTGGGAAGAGCAAGAAAGCTAACTGCTAAAACTAGCTCTTAGCAATATTTTTCAGTGGAGGAAATGTTTTCAATATTTTTTAGGAACTTGCTCCAATGAAGACTATCTAACAAATTTCAGAAAGAGAACCCGAAATAATCTCATATATAGTGTTTCAGATTTAATATTTATCTCACTAATACAGGTGGATGAGGTAGGTATTAACCATTACAGAATGTGCCACAGAACAAATTTAAACATCTTTGAAGAAAATAGATTAAATTTTTCAGAGACACTCGGGAGGAGTTTTAGTAAGTAAGCTCCCGGCTCCTATCATTCCTGCCCAGAATCTAATTGAAGGTTTTAACTGTGCCAGTCAATGACTTCCTCAATCAGCTTGTTTACTCTAAGAGTTTGAATTTTTGGTGCCTTTGCTGGTGCCTACTTCTTACTTCTGTCCAGGTACACCTGTTTATTTCTATAAATAACAGTGGCCAGAGCGATCAGAACAGATCCAGCTAAATGGATTTGTGTGCTGCTTTGCCACAATTTATTGGAGGTGGAACAGAAATGGAGGCAGTTAGTAATAAGCAGACCACTTGCTTAGATTCTGTGCATCTTGTTCCCTGATCATCACATGGTGTACTTTTAAACATTTATGCTACTGTGGGCAAATAAACAAAACATGGTACATCACATCCCCATTCTGCAAATGTGATGATTTTATTAGTATCATGAATGTGGTGAGGCAGAAGGAAAAGGTTCAGACCTTAGTAGCCTGCTCTGTGACTGAGAAAGTTACTCTTTTTGGAAAACTCCAGCACTATCCTTTAAAATATATAGAAGACTCCTTTATCCACTAACACTAAATTATTCTATTGTTTTCCATTTAAAAATATGGTTTTAGAAGTTAGAACTTAATAATTTTGTTTCTTTTTCATACCTCAAAACATTTTACAAACAAAATTCTAATTTAATTTTAAAACTTTAAGGGGAAAATAAAATTCTATTTATAGAAAGTTGTTCTGCAATCAACTTAATAGAAATTAGTCCCTTCTCTAAAGTAAAATATGCTAAAAATAGTAGCAGTAAATTTTCTCTAAGAATTAGTAATTGTTCTCTTAAAAACCATAATTTAAAAAAAAATTTAAATCTTCACATGAGGATATGTTGTGGGTGTTTTTGTGTGTGTGTATGTGTGTTTTTTATTATTCAGGAAGAAGGGAATGAGAGAGAGAGAGAGAGAGAGAGAGAGAGAGAGAGAGACATTGATGTGAAAAAGAAACATTGATATGAAAGAGAAACATGGATCAGTTGCCTCCTGCACATGCCCCAACCAAGGATTGAATCTGAAACTCAAGCATGTGCCCTGACCTCGAATCGAACCCATGGCCCTTGGGTGCATGGGACCAACCTCCAACCGATTGAGTCATACCAGTCAGGGCAAAACCTATACATTTGTTTAAAATAAATTAATTAAACTTATGGTAGAAACGAAATATACATTTTTAAATTATATAATCAGCAAGTGTTTATTACAGAGAACAAGAAAATAAAAATAAGCAGTACATGTATTTATACTAAGCTTTGTTTTTCTTATTTGTAAAATCAGAAAAATAACGTGTACTACTGGGTTCTTGGGATTAGATGGATAGATAGATAGATAGACAGACAGATAATCTGATGAGTCTGGTGATAAGTGTGTACATTTATGTAACAAATATTACCTAACAATCAATATACAAAACATTTCCACCACCACCCAAAAGTTTCCTGGTACCTCATTGCAAATAGTCAGCCTTGCTAATCAAAGCCTCAGAACACCATTGCTCTGGTTCTTTCTCTCTAGATTAAATTTGTTTCTTCTAGATTTTCACATAACCTGAATATGCACTCTTTTGTGTTTGGCCTCTTTGGTTCACCATACTGCCTTTGGGATTCATCAGTGATATTGTGTGAGCCAGTAGTTCTTTCCTTTTTATTGGTGAATAATCTTCCATTACAGAATATACCAACATTTGCTTATTTTTTCATTATTTGAAATTTTGTGTGGACATATAACTTAATTTCCCTAAGGCTAACTATTGAGTAGAATGGCTGAGTTGTACACTAAAGTTATGTTCAATTTTATGTGAAAATGCCAAGCCATTTTCTATAATGGTTGTTTCATTTTATATTCCTACCAGGACTCTATGAGATTTCTACTTGCTCCACATCTTTCCCAACACTTGCTGTTGTCAGTCTTTTTAATCTAAGTCATTCTACTGGGTATGTAGTGGTATCTCACTGTAATTTTAAGTTGCATTTTTTAATGACATTTCCAGTGATAGTTGACCAATCTTTAGCTTCTTTTCTGTAGTGTCCAAATCTTTTGTCACTTTTAATTGGACTATAAGTTTTCTTTTTTTTCTTTATATACCCTGGGCACAAGTTTTATCAAATATATGTATTGCTAATGTCTTCATCTAGTCTGTGGCTTGCCTTCTAATTTTCTTTATAAGAACAGAAGTTTATAATTTTGATGAAATCTAACTTATCGATTATTTTTATGGTTTATCCTTTTATATGTTTAATGTAGGAAATCTTTACCTATTCCAGTTTTATGAGAAATGTACCCTATCATTTTTCTAGAACTATTATACCTTTAGGTCTATAATTCCCTTATGAATTGATTTACATATATGATAAATATGTCATATTTCTATGAGCTTCATGTGTTTTCATATGAATAACCATCTCTATTTGTTAAATAGCCTACTTTTTCCTTATTCTACTACATTGGTAGCTTTGTAAAAAATCAATTAATCCTTTGTGTATATACTTATTTTTAGACTCTTTACTATGCTCTATTGCTTTATATGTCTCTCCTTTCACCAAAAACTCATAGCAATGTAGCTTTGTGTTGGCTACTCTAGATTGTTGACATTTTCATATAAATTTTAGAAACCATTTCCCAACTACTATTTTAAAAAAAAAGGTCTACTGAAATTTTAATTAGGATTATGCTGAATTTGTACTTCAATTTGAGGAGGAATGAGACTTCTACATCTTTATTAATTTTTGAGACCTCTACATCCTTTTAACTTTCCATCTTCTTTCTTTATTTAAAACAAAGAATGGAGTGTTGACACCTCCAACTATAATTGTGAATCTGTTTATTTTTTCCTTTCAACATTTGCTTTGAATATTTTGCAGCTCTATTATTTGGTGCATAGACATTTATGGATTGTATGCCTTGAATTTACACCTTTATGATTATGAAGTGTTCCCCTTTATTCCTAGTAATAATCTTCATTCTAAAGTCCATTTATTTTATATGAATATAGCTACTACAACTTTCTTAAGATTAGTGCCTATATATCTTCCTCATTCCTTTTTATTTTGAATCTACTAGTAACTATATTTAAGTATGTTCCTTGTAGAGAAAGTGCAGCCTTTGGTTTCAGAACAATAATGTTAGGAAACAAAGTCTAATAATTTATTTTGACTGATATTTTTCACTGACTTAGCATAATGGTATAATAATAATTAATAATAATATACTTACAATGCACCATAAGTGCCTTTTAAAAATACCTCATTTGTTCATCATAAAAATACTACAAAGGAAGCATTATCAACACCATTTTATGGATGTGGAAAATTGACTCAAAGAAATAAAATACCTTGACTAATATCACACAACTTGAAAGTTACAAATTTTCAATTCAATCTAATCCACATTGGCCTCATTCCATAGCCTCACCTGTTACACACATCACTGTCCTGCTCTTTGACTGATTTGCTGTGACCTATAGGCTTTTCTTACTTTTTCATATCAACATAGAGATCACATGGCGTGGCTCAGTTTATAATTAATAGATTTCATTATTTGTGAAGTAAGAAATACTTAAAGGTAGTAAAAGAGTATGCTGGAGGATGAGAAATAGGGAGTATCAGTCATTCTTAGGTAATAGTCTTGGAAAAAGACAAGTATTAAATTTGGATTGGATGAAGATATGTCAGTCATAAGCTGCTTAAGTGGCACTTATAAAAATAACAGTAAGTGACTATAGAAAAAAATCATGAGGAATAAAAAGACTAAACATCTGGAACAAAGCTCAATTTCTCTATGTCAAGAAAAGCTCTATCTCAAGACAACATTCAGTCTAAAATTGACGAGGACTTTGGGCATTGAAAGAGAATGAAACATCAGCAATTCTAAGTCTGAGTTTTTGAATGAACTGTCGGCTATGAGAAAATATTTAGTCATAGGAGTTCAGATGATGCTGAAGCAATCAATGCAATTGTCATTATCAGTGGGTGACTAGAGTCTGACGTCAGTAACATGACATCCTAGGAGCATAAAGATCCATTCACTACGGAAGTCAGAGTTAATGCATATACACAAGCTATGCTATTTTTTGGATTATTCTGCTACTCTCCCAACTGTATAAATATAATCACCTGGAATTGCAGACTCCAATATTTTATCCTTGGTGATAATATTTGAAGCAGAGGTGACATAAGCAAATTTGCAGAAGATGCGTTAGCATCAAGATGTAAATCCAAGGACAGCATAAGGAGAAGGTCTAAACTCTCCAAATAATGAGCAGTAATGTAATGCATAGTTACCTCTGAACTGAATTAAAAAAAATATTTTTAGACTGGATTTCCCACAAGATGACATTTTTTAAATGTCATTATTAGTACATCATAAGCTTTAAAATCATATGCCACCTTAATTAAAGTTGGAAGGTAAAGCAGCTTTGGGTCTTTTCCAAAATTCTATAAGATGAGCTAATATTTTGTATCCAATATTTCAGATTCATCTGAGGGAGGAAAGATGGTTATACAAATTTTTTAAAGATCAAATTTAAATAGAAGTGTGCATTTCCCTTTAAAGTCATCTTCATAATCTTTGGTATACTAATATACTAATAATAATATGCTCCTGAAACTATTTCTAGAGTATAATTAAAATATACATATAAATGCAAAGTTAGCGCCTTTCCTCTAATTTTCATAATAGAGAAGCTAGCCCATTAACTTCTGTAGTAACTCAGGTATGTAATTAAAGGCACAAAATAATAAACCTGATAAAACTGTTTACTAGCCCTAACCGGTTTGGCTCAGTGGATAGAGCATCGGCCTGCGCACTGAAGTGTCCCAGGTTCGATTCTGGTCAAGGGCATGTACCTTGGTTGCGGGCACATCCCCAGTAGTGGGTGTGCAGGAGGCAGCTGATCGATGTTTCTCTCTCATCGATGTTTCTAACTCTCTATCCCTCTCCCTTCCTCTCTGTAAAAAATCAATAAAATATATATTAAAAAGAAAACTGTATACTATAATCACACGATGTAACTTTCTTAGTGAGTTCATATGACTTTATGTTTACATTTTATATGTAAAATACATTTTATGTTGCATATAGGAGACAACAAAGATGATCTCCATACACTGAGCTACTTGCCTAGGACCAAATATTTCAGTTGAGGAATGGTATTTCTCAGTATTGAAATGTTTTCCATGTTTCTCTCTCATATCCTTAAATAGCTTCATTAAGAAAAACAACATTTTACAGATATCATTTTACAGTAAGCCAAGTTTCATCATCATTAAGTGACCCATGTACTAAGAAAGATGGGTAAGAAAAAAGTTCACTGCTTCCATGACACACAAGGAAAGAGGAAAGGACGTATGATGGCTCCTGCAGAATACATGAGAACACTTCCCTTAGAGACAGTGACACCTGTAACCCCTAGAACCAACATCCGGAAGCCCTTCCATCTGTGCCACTGGCTCACTGTGTTCCTTCAGGCCAGTCACCATGGTCTTCGTTCTGAAGCTTAAATGAAAGCACAGTTAATAATAACACATTCTATCTGTGATACCATTAACTGTTCTCCTTGTTAAATAAAAACTGGGTGGCCTGTGGAACATGATTGAAAACTGTTCACAGAACAGTCTATCAACCTTATTTTGATGCTTGATATAAGAAGGCATTTGGGGAAAATAAAAATTATTTTACACTGAAGTGGTGAAACAGTAAAATTGCATTTTTGGTCAGTTTTTCATTATTATGGACAAATGTTAAATGTAACCTTCTTTGTGGTACAATCAAATCACTACTACTTGCTATATATTCATGGAGGCAATATTTTTCTAGTATCTTAGGGGAGAACATCCATCATTATTAACTCTTATAACTTACCTTATAATCTAAAAGTTGTCCTCAATAAAGATTAGACTCAGCATGGGGATGATTTCAAAGTTTGGCACCCTGGAATAGCAGATACTCTAACCTTCTTAGTTTCTAAGAGGCTGCTCTAAAGAACTTTATCAACCCCAAAGTCAGTGCAAAATAAATAGATAACTTGTATGGAAAGGTATAGATATAAGGTCATTTCTAACCCTAACTAGAAAGGACTTCAGATCATTGCCTCCTACACTTTACAGGTGAAGAACTTGAACTCAGGTGACGGAGTGACTCCCTTAACTAATTTGTGGCAGAGCTGACCCATACATATATACTGACTCCCACTTATGCATGTTCCTTATTTAAAACCCACTATCTCCTTTTGGGGAAGTAAAGTGAGATTCCTCAACAACAACAAAAAAGTTGTTCAAGAAAAAGTCTTTTGTAATAACTCCAAAATTCCATGTGAGCCTCACAACCTTTCATTTAGCTCTGTGTGTCTGTTTGAGCTTATCTATTAAATGTATAATAGAAAATCAATTTAACTCAAAAGAAGAAAGATAGAGGCTTGTTGCTATAATGGATTACCAACATGGATTTTCTGGACATATAAACATTTAATATCAAGAGGTCTCACAATAAAAAACAAGTGCCAGATCAAATGACTTCATTTTAGCAATATTAACCAAGGGAGTTTCCATTAATCACCCAGTTAGGGCTATAACACACACACACACACACACACACACACACACACACACACAGTAATTACATTTATGGAAAAGTAGCTAATATGAGAAAAAATATAATTTAATGTTTCACTGATCCAGAAGTATCAATTCAAATAAATGAAGTAGAAATTTTAAAAATTCTAAGTTAAGCTTGAAGAAAATCATGCCACGTGAGTAGTTAAAATCAGTTTTAACTGCTAGAATTTAGTATTAGGAAATTTTTCTAAAGAAAAGTGATATCTCAACTGGTAATTTCCAATTGCAATTAAAATGCTACAGCTGGAAAAATATACATATTGGAATTCATAAAATTCCCATGAAAACGAGAGAGGAAATCTTTTCCCAGCTTAAAGTAAATGTGGAAAAGACATTAGGTACTGTCATAATCTAAACTGAAGCCTGGTATCTTTACCCTATTATTAATGTGGAAACAGTGACTTAACAGGTAAAAACAATTGCACAATAGCAGTCTTCAGCTTGTAAAATACTAGGGGGTAAGCATCCAAAAGAAGCATTAAAAAATGATATTAGCATGACTACATAGGTGACATTTATATAATTATTCTTTACAAATATGAAAGAGGAAGTGACAGGTTAAAAAAGAAAGTAAATGTCCCTTGAAAAATAAGAACTTGCTGATACATAAGATAGAGAGATCAGGCCCATTAATATGTAACCATAAAATATGTGATATACATTTTTGGTTAACATACTATGAAAGCTTGGATGAAAAAGTCATTAATTAATTTCTTAATAACTCCTACTATACATCTCTCAGGAGTCTAGAGAAAAGTTATTTTTAATCTTTATAAAAAGATCTTGAACTTTCTGAAGTAGGAAGACACCACAAAGGAAAGATTAATAACTTATGAGTATGTGAATACTGCCTAATAAACCTAGTCATGAACATCCCCAAACAAGGAAAGAAATAGGAACACAAAACCACATATTTTGGATGACCTCTTTACTAAACCTCAGAGAGTTAGTGGAAGGAAAAAAATGATTAAAAAAAAACTTTTAAAAATTGAGTCATGGAGCTGACTTTCAACTGTAAGAATTTTTTTTCTTTCCTCTAGTAAAAGCAATTTATTTATATTTTACACAAATGCCCTATACATAAGATTATTTTATTCAACTTTTGCATATTCCCTTCATTTTCCTTATCTTACTGCTATCCTCCCTGACACCAACCTATGGATTAGCTATAATAATTTTCAAAGTTTGCATGTAATTTTGCTGAACTCGTTTAACCTGATTTCCATTTTGGTAAAAGAAAGTATGATTTTATCTTCCTTTTTCTCAATGAAAGCGTATCTTATTGTTTTGGTAGTGAAACTGTTAAACAGGAGTTTCACTTTGAGAGTAGGATTGGAGGATATGATCATTTAATAATGTCTAATGGGAGGCCTTTATGTTATCACCCAACTATCAATCTCCTCCAGTAGGCTGGGATTTCTAGAAGAAAACTCATCTAATTTCTTTCTATTCTTTAGCTGGCAAGTACTCAAAAAATGCTCATTGAGTACCTACTTCTTTATTTTCTAAAGACTAATTACCTAATATTGTTCTGATTATATGTCTATAAAGTCATGTGTCCTAAAGCTGCCTAACTTTTCCCAACCATTCTTTTCTACCACACACCATTTGTGAAGAATTGGCAGCTGTTTGGTTGTCAAGACTTACCTACACTCCACCAACTTATTCAACCAAGCAATTTTGATGCATCTCATTTTGTTGTAGGGAGTACCCCATAAGACTGCCCAACAGGAAAAAGTTGCTGGACACACTATTGAGGTAATTCTTCCTGAGGAAGTACCATTAGCATTTTACTAAGAAACTTCGAGTTTTAAAAAGGGACCAACACAGTAGAGAAATTCTCTTTTCTAACAGTTTGCAGATTGGTATGGAGAAACAAGATGTCCCAACAGGAAGGAGACGAGAGACCTGGGGTTGAAAGAGATCTGAGCACACATAAAAGCGAAAGGTGTTTTTTTTGGTCCTAGAAGCCCCTTGTCAGCAGTTGTCTGTTACAGTTTCCATCCGATGCACATTCAAAATGTCTGTGCAGATTGGGACCCTCTGCTAATCTCATCTAAAAGGCAGAATTACATGACTCCTCTGTGTCTCAGAAAATGGCTCATTGCTAGACGTATCAAGAAAGCGTGGAATAATGCTAGAATTCTACGGAGGATTGCATCTTTTTTACTGAATGATCATTTTTATAGCAAAATACATTTGACTTTGAAATGCATATTTTCAGTAAAGGGAACTGGAGTGCTTAATCACATAAAATTAATCATATATAATTAAAGATGGGTCTGCTATATAGGTGATGAGATCACGTAGGCAAATGCATAAAGGCCAGAATCTGTTTCCAAGGGTGAGTCAAACCAAGGACCTATCATGAATTTCCTACTTCAGAGAAATCTGTGAAATTGGTTTTTTGGGGGTCTGATAGACCTGAGTATGAATTGATGCAGCCTTTTATGAGCTCTGAGATCTTGGAGAAGCTATTTAATCACTATGAACTCACTTTACCCATCTGGAAAAAGAAAATAGTATTCATTCCAAAGGGTTATAGTAAGAATTAAATGAGATTAAAGGAAGAAGCAGGTTAAAAAAGCCATTTGCCAAAATATATATAGTAAGATTTTTCTTCCCTCCCTTCTTTCTTTCCTTCCTTGTTTTTCAAAATAAAAAATTCTATACGTGGCTATATGTATTGAGCATCACAGGGGCTTTGGGGAGCCACAAGTGCTCTGGTTTGTCTAAGGCCTTGTGCCTTTGCTTTGTTGCCTATAATATAGAAACAGAGACTGGAGAAGAATATGGATGGTCGGGTATATGTTGGGAGAGGGGGAGTAAGAAAGTTCTTTTGAGAACCTCCCTTTCTCTCTTCTGTCATTCATTTCCCTGCCCCCTGGATCATTCCCCTCTGCTTACAAAACACCCTATTATTTCTCCCATCTTAAAACAACTCCTACTTCCCACTACAACAGCTACTGTCTTTTTCTAAATTCCCCTTTATAACCAAGTTATTCCGCCTGACATTGTATTTATTCTCTCTCTCTCTCTCTCTCTCTCTCTCTCTCTCTCTCTCTCTCTCTTTCCTCTACTCTCATTCTCTCCCTAATCAATGCTAGTGAAGCTATTTTACCACTACTCCACATAAATTGCTGTCATAATTGCCAATAATTGTTATTTTGCAAAATCCAGTGGTGAATTCAAATACTCATCGTGGTCTTGGTAACATTTGACACCATTGATCATGCTCTTCCTCTTGAAAAAAAAAATGTCTTCCTTTGATTCCCAGGATACATACTCACCTGGTTTCCTTCCATGTCACTGGCTGCTTTCTCAATCTTCTGATTTGGTTTCTCCTCATCTTCTAACCTTTTATAGTTTACAAGACCCAGGATTCTGTTCTTGATCCAGTCTCTGGTATCTTTCATCAGTGATGCCATTTAGTTTTTGATATTAAATGTCATATATATAGGCTTATAACTCCAAATTTATGTCTCTGACCCAAATTCCTCCCCCGAGATCCAGATCTTTTATACCTAAATGCCTGCTTCTAGCATCTCCACTGTATCTGTAACTTAACATGATTAAAACCTAACTCCTGGTCTACCCCCAAAACTGTTTCTTTACAGTTTATCTCATCTCAGAGGATGGCAATTCCACCATTTCAGTTGCTCAGGTTGAGTCCTGTTTGATTCCTCTCTTCCTTTCACTCCTGACATCTACTCCATAAGCAAGTTGTGTTGGCTCCATCTTCAAAATATATCCAGAATCTGACCACTCCTTGCTACCTCCACTGCCACCACCCTGGCCCATGCTGTCACCAATCTCTCAGTTTATTTTAATAGCTTCCTTCCTAGTTCCGTAGCCTCCCTGGAATGTGCTTTCCAGAAGCCAGAGGGATCCTTTTAAAATATTGTTTGCTTAAAACCTTTTAGAAACTTCTATTTACCAAGGCCCCATGTGATCTGGCCACAATTTGTGTGTATATGCATGCACACACACACACACACACACACACACACACGCATACACATACACACACACGCACACACGGCTGATACTTGATCCTCCTTCCTTGTTTTTATTGCTCATTATCATTACATAATTTTTTTTACTTATTTTGTTTAGTGTCTTCTCCCTCACACATACACAAGAACATAAACTCTGAGGACTGTTTATTTGTTCTACTCACTGATGTATCCTTTGTGTTTAAAACAGTGCTTGGCATAGCCCTAACCGGTTTGGCTCAGTGGATAGAGCATCGGCTTGCGGACTGAAAGGTCCCAGGTTCGATTCTGGTCAAGGGCATGTACCTTGGTTGTGGGCACATCCCCAGTAAAAGGTGTGCAGGAGGCAGCTGATCAATGTTTCTCTCTCATCGATGTTTCTAACTCTCTATCCCTCTCCCTTCCTCTCTGTAAAAAATCAATAAAACATATATATATATTTTTAAAAAAACAGTGCCTGGCATATAGGAGGTGCTCCAAAAATATGTAATGAATAAATTAATGAATTTGTTGTCATGGGAGCTCTACGTGTGTTTTTTAAAAAATATATTTTTATTGATATCAGAGAGGAAGGGAGAGGGAGAGAGAGAGATAGAAACATCAATGATGAGAGAGAATCATTGATCAGCTGCCTCCTGGGAGGACCCCTACTAGGGATCAAGCCTGCAACCCAAGCATGTGCTCTTGACTGAAATCTATCATGGGACCTTTCAGTCCGCAGGCCGACGCTCTATCTACCAAGCCAAACCAGCTAGGGCGCTCTACGTGTTTTAATACCTGACATACCTGGTCATGAAAAGCAATGATACCCTCTTATCAGCACATCACAAATGAAAACTTTACAAAATGAGAATAATATTATTGACTACTTAAACTGTATCATGTCTTAGTTATTCCAAAAATCTCATCAAGGCAAATGACCCAAGCACCTGAATCCCTCCCAGAGGAGGGAACACAAAGCAAATACTTGGAGCATAAATATTAACAAAATTGGATGCCCTAGGTTGCCCTGGAAACTCTATCCAAGTCTACTCTCTCTATTGCCTCTAACCTTAGACTGTCTCAGTCCTCATCCAACCTGTCAGAGCATCTTTTCCTTCTTCTACTTTTTCCTTAAAGATTCCCTATATTACTTATATGTTTTACTTCCTCCAATTGGGTGGGCTCAGAGCATCACAGCTCATTGGATAAAATGACAATAATGGTAGCAGTAGTAGAAGCAGCTAATACATATGCAGCATTTGTATCAAGCACCATGATAAAATTTGCACACGTCATTTGGTGTGCACGACAGCACGAAGAAGGAGCTACTATCACCCTGATTTTGCAGAGGAGGAACTGATATTTAGACTACGTGTAATAACTTTTCATCTCAACACAGCAAATGACAGAGTTGAACACTATCTCTTAACTACCAGCTAATAAAAGCCACCTTCAAATTTATTATAAATATTAATTTCCAAAGCATTTCCCTGTAGGCTCTCATTCATCAGGATCTGGGCTGGGTGGAGCTGGGAATCTGTGTTTTTAACAAGGGCTCCAGGCAATTCTTTTTATAAGTCTGGGAAAGACTACACTCATTATTCTGCCTCTCAGTCAGGCAGTTTGATAATTACAAATTGAAAATGACAAAGAGAACTGCTGATTTATAAGGTGCTCCCTACTGTACCCTCTCCGCTAATCAAGATGAAAGCCCTTGTATAGCCTATTGTGCTATACAATATGTCACAGATGTGCATGTTGCTGCATTTAAATTTCATTTATTTCCTATATTAGCAGCCGTCAACTAGATCTTTAGGCACATTTCACTCCCTCCTACTAGGCCTTTACTAATGTGATGCTCAAACAATGATTCTAAATCAGTTAAGTTTTCAGCAGAAGTTGTTTACATCAGGTGTGCCTTTTCTTACCTTCTTTGAGGGTGCACCTTGTCCTCTCCCATCAGGGTGCCCAGCAGTGAGATGCATCCACTTCACTCCAGCCCTAAACTACAGAAGATGAAGCAGCCAGAGAAAGGACGATAAAAGGTCTGAGGCTCTCACACGGAAGCAGTTTCTTTCCTTACTGTGGAGACAAAGAAAATGGCAAAATACACACCTAACTGCATTAACACATTGTGTTTCTATATAACTTATTATATAGGAACATAATTAAAATAATGGTCATTGTGTTTCTATATAACTTATTATATAGGAACATAATTAAAATAATGGTCACAGAAGAAAGCAATTAGGTGTGTTGTGAAGACCACAGGCTTTTGAGCTGGTCATACTCAGGAGTATATTCCACTTCTTGTTTGATAAAATCTCAGAATCTTCATTAACAAAAATGTCATTGAAACAAAGAAAGAACTCATAGTTAAGCAGTTTTCTTGCTTCGGGTTCTTCTTATCCATTCTGATGGTTTGCGGAGGAAGAAATCGATTTAAGCCCATTTTGCTCTTTGTCTTCTAGGCATCAGATCTGTCTCCGAATAGCAATTATACATGCTAATGAGATGAATCACGAAATGTTTCTCCTATTAATAATCACGTGGATCCAATGTCAATTCTACAAACTAACCACATACCAACCTTTTAGTATGTTCTAATCAAAAACCTTCACACACACATAATTCATGATTACGAAAAGTGGTACTTGTTTTCCATATTATTCTTTCCTTACAAACTACATTTCTCAAGTCTCTTGAACAATGAGCTATAAAATAAAGTTCCTTCAGTTCTTATCTTGGCTACCCAATCCCTTGGCCTTGATTTTGTATTTGACAAGCTGCCTACCCAGTCTGTCTCAATTCCCAGTGGTAAAAGTAAAAAAAAAAAGCATCGCAAACAGCTCACCAGGTAACTGAGAAGAGTTTCAAATAAAGAACTTCAAGGAGTTTTCTACACTCATATTTGCATGCGTTCTAATTAATGCATAGCACTAGGTCGGGCCCAAGGATTAGATTTCAAAAGAGCAATGGAGCAGTAGCAGGGGTGGGCAGTGAGCTCCATCTTTGCAAAGGCCTATGTGGGTTGAAAGTTTCCCTAGTCTCAAAAGCCTTAGTACAAGCACTAGAACCATTACCATGTGTCCTGATTAAGGGAATCATTATATGAAATCATAGAGGAAGAGAATTCAAAAAATAGTAATTTTTTAAAAATCTGGATATAGTATTATTGCATCACATACATAAAGTATAGCAAGCATAAAGAGAAAAGAAAATGGAACTGAATAAACAAAAACAAAGTTATTTTGAAAAATAAAGAGTATAATATTAATATAATCTACTTGATAAAATTAATGATGAAAAGTATTTATCAATAATATTTTGGCTTCCTTCATTCCTCTATTTAATTCACATGTATGAATACCTGCCAGTTGCTTACTCCTGGAGAAACAACTGTAATGCTGAGTTGAGGTCCTTACCGTAGTGGAATGTACTCGCAAGTAAAAGAAAAAGCTCATTTTAGAATTTTAATAAAGAATTTACCGGTTGCTGTCCTAGCTGGTTTGGCTCAGTGGATAGAGTGTCAGCCTGAGAACGGAAGGGTCTTGGGTTTGATCCTAGTCAAAGGCATGTACCCCGATTGTAGGATCCATTCCCGGTCGCATGCCGGAGGCAACAGATAGATGTGTGTCTCTCACATTGATGTTTTTTTTCTCTTCCTCTCCCTTCCATTCTCTCTAAAAATCAATGGAAAAATATCCCCAGGTGAGGATTAACAAAAAATAAGTAAAAAAGAAAAAAGAAAAAGAATTTATCTGTTGCTAAAAAATTAAATGAAATACACATAAACAGTTCCTACCTTCAACTATTGGGAATCTAAATGAAAAAAGCACATTAACATACAGCATTTTTCTAAAACCCACTTAAAAAAAATTCGTGATTTTCCTCTTTGAGATAAGAGTAAAAGCCCTGAGAAAATCCCCAAAAGGAAAAAGGGTTATCTATTGAAAGCATTTAGCCCAGGGGATGAGGTGGAATGGATGGTGCCATGGGAGTCAGAGGTCTTCTAGGTGAAAGAAGGCAATCAACATGATGCCTCATGATCCACAACACATGCAGCAATGACAACTGGGAAAGATACAACCAAAATAAATATGTAGCATGTGAGTTAGAACATGGATTCTGGAGTCAGACTCCCTGGGTCTGAATGCTGATTTGGACACTTAGAATGTACACAACCTGGGGTCACGTAAACCCTGTATTTCAGTTCCCTCATCTGTCCAATGGAAATAGTTGTGTCCACTTGTGATAGATTGGAAAAATGCATAGAGGCCTTTACTCCTCCCTATATCCATAGCCATTTTGGTTCCTCTAACCAAAAGGTGCCATCTATCCCTCCCCCCCTTGACTGTCGTTCCAATTCCTTTGGTGAACAGAATACATTGGAAGTGACATTGCATCACTTAGTTCCAAGGCAAAGTCGAAAGGGAACTTGTTCTCCTCCACCTTCTCCTAAGCCAGTGGTTCTCAACCTTCCTAATGCTGCGACCCTTTAATACAGTTCCTCATATTGTGGTGACCCTCAATCGTAAAATTATTTTCGTTGCTACTTCATAACTGTAATTTTGCTACTGTTATGAAATAACAGTAACTATCTGTTATTTCATAATGTAAATATCTGATATGCAGGATGTATTTAGGCCACCCTTGTGAAAGGGTCGTTCGACCCCCAAAGGGGTCGCGACCCACAGCTTGAGAACCACTGTCCTAAGCCCTTGCACCCCACTTTGGACCACGATGCATCCATCATGTGAACATGCTGTTGGATGATAAGCAATCATATGGACCAGAACCAGTGACTCAACACAGTGGTCCTAGTTGGGACTCCAGAGATATAACAAAGCTCAGCTGAAATTATCAAAGCTTCCTACCTGACCCATAGCTGACAGAAGACACACCAGTTGATGCACAGACTAATAAATACTATTTCATGATTACAGCTGGAAGCCACTAAGTTTTGGATGGTTTCTTACACATCAAAAGCTAACTGATACACATCAGATAGGATCAATGCCTGGCATGTAACAGCACTATATAATTACTTCTGTTGTTATTAAAATAAATGAATTTCAAAATTGAGACAATTTGCCTAACAACCTCTAAATCGAGCCTGCTGGACTTCTTGCTGGCTTTCCATGTTGGTGATGGATGTTGGCACAGTGGTTGTGGACATGACATCTAGCAGTCAGGCTCAGATCTTAACTTTTTGTGCAAGTGATTTGCATCAGAGAAGAATGTTTGGCTAAACAGCTTCAAATTCACTCACTAATTGGCTTGGTGGAAGGAAAAATAAAAAAAATGCATAAAGTACAGGATCAGGGAATCCAACCATTTGATCATTTTTACTCATGATTCTTCCCAATAGACTAGTGATTATTTTCACTCCTACTAATCACATATAAGCAACTTCTCAAAGCAAGCAATTCCGAAGTAAACCTGGGAAGTAATTTTAATTCAGTAGTCCCATATGATTGCTTATCATCTCAAGACAGCAGCATAAAGACAGTACTGTTTTGGCCAGAAGTTCATGATATTCTCTTGTGTTTAATAAATAATATCATTTTAATAGCTGCTTTAGCTATGTCACAATTAGCTTGTTCTTTGTCTTAAACCTTAATACCAGTAACTTATATGTCATTTTCAGTCCATTGCGCTGCAGGGGAATTGTCTTATATATGTGTATGAGATGAACTGTGAATATCCTGCCCGGTCAATTTTATGAATTCCAATATAACATTCTTATTTTTTCTTTGGGAATTGCAAGACCTATTACAGAGGATCCAAATGCCCTTTGGTAACTGTCACCCACATCTTTTTTTATGACATTAGTACTTTTGGTAAGTGTTCTTTTTTGTAAGTAAAAAAGTCCATTGAAGAGAGCACTGGTGTTTTTCTCTGTGTGTCTCTCTTTCTCTCAGAAAATGTAAGTGAATTTGAGGTATAGTTTCTATTTCTCTACCCAAATTAGTATATTTGCTAAATGTAGAAATTTCACTTCCAATAGTGAAAGAATGTGTCTCAATGTGGTATAATCACATGGGATTCCAGAGTGAGGATGTGCTGGTTTGTAAATCCCATAAGACAAGTTTTTCAAAAATGTTAAAAAATGAAATTTTATTCTAGTGCTAAAATTATTCGCCATGCTGGTTTTACAAATTGTTCTTACATGCTAGCCCTATAAATTTCCAAATAACTTTGTTATTTGGGCAGTAAATATTTTGTGTGTGTGATGACCCTTAGTACACCAAACTTTTAGAAGGATAGAATCTAGTCTGCAGTGAAATAGCTATTTGTTCTGTATATTCAAATGATGGTTGATAATATTGACTTTATTAAAAAGGGGTAATTTTTCCTGTTTTCTAGTATACAATTAAATCAAAGTTCATAGGATTTTAGGTTCCAAAGAAATATGCAGGTCACTTCTCTTTTCAGTGTCTTAAGGTACCAACATATTTAAGTCATTCTAGGGAGAAAAATCAATTAGCAATCACTATAGTAAAGAATTTAACAACCAGCCTTAAAACTACATTGCAGTTATTAATTATAAATTTGATTTTAACAGACTAATTTTTTTTAACTAAAACTAATCAAAACACAGCTAGCGGGTGAACAGCAAGGCACCTTCTTGTTTAAGAGTTTAGAATGTAAAACTCTACTCTCTAGGTTGGTCTGAGAATAAGGGTCCTATAGATTACCCTTTTCAAAGTATTAGAAGGCACTAAAGTTACATTTAGTGAAATTTAAAGTTGGTGATAAGGGACAGAGATGGAATCAAAACCATTATGCAAATTTCCGTTTCTCTAGAATCCCAATCATGAACATCCCTTGGCATAGTGCTGCAAGTGCATGGTGGAACACAGGGAAGAGTTCTCGTCTACAGAAGTCTAATTGAGTCATCCTCTCAAACTCTGTCTTGTCAAAGTTGAATAATCTCAATAAATTATACTTTCTTGGGTCTTATTTTTCAATCCTTTAATCATCTGTCCTCTGAACAACTTCCAAATGTTTTTCATTCTTCTCTGGCTTCTTAGTTTTAAGTTACTTGATCAAAAGTCAATGGAGGCTATTATTAGTCTCCAGACTAGAATTTAGAATTTCAGGAATACATATACTTTTTAAAATCATGACAAATGAAAGCATTTTGCTATAACACCTCAATGGAATACATTACTAGGATGTATTTCTTTTACCAGTGTTTTATTATTTATAGAAAATTACCTTTACTCAAATACATGTTATAAATTTATTTATCTAAAATGTTGCGGAAAAGCAAAGAAGAAAGTTATTTTAAATGTTCATTGGCTATATTCTCTTGCTTTAGAAACACCAATTAACTTGAGTAGGAAAATGCCTATGAAAAAAATACAATTTTTTATTCCAACACACATCTATTATTGATATGATCTTTTGATGGGAAGTGTACATATTTTTTGCTAGCACACATAACTACTACTGGCATGACATTTAAAGAGAGGTGTACACATTTTTTATTAACAAATATACCTATGATGACATTTTCATATACATGATATTTTGATGGCAGAATCCTTAACCCCACTCTTAGACCTACCTGAGCAGTAAAAGGAATCCAGCTACCCTCCCCCTTTGAGTAGGGTGTCACTTAGTTTATTTTAAAATGGTTGTTTTCCATTCCCAATTCCTAATGCCCTTTCAAATAATCATGGACCAGTCTAGAAGCCTGGAGGAATTTCCAAATGCCTGTTAAGGTACTGGGGTGGGAAGGCAGAAATGAAAGGTTTAATCTACTCAGTCTGGAGACCCATCCAGACCAGCTCAGGTTCATGTCCAGCTTGAAACTTAATGCCCAGATTTAGTTACCTGGTGTCCAACCACATCACTAGCCTTTTGCTGTCCCCAGTCAGGTTAAGCAAAGTTTGAAAATGTTAATACATGCTCACAAATTCTTTGTCTCCTCCTATCATAAAGTGGAGTCTTATTCCCAAAGTAATTTACTTCTAAAAAAATAGATGTGGCAGAAATGACCCTGTATGATTTCGGAGCCTAGATGAGAAAAAGTCATTGGGCTTCCACCTGGCTCTCTCCCATGGCACACACACCTTGGGAGCCCTGAGTTGCTCTGTAGTAGATCCAGCTAAGCTGCCGCTGCCTCCTCACTGCAGTCATGACATGGAGAGATGAGAGAGAGAGAGAGAGAGAGAGAGAGAGAGAGAGCGAGGGAGCCCCAGCAATTTTCATCTCCAAGTGTTTGAGTCTTCCCAGACAACAGCCAGCATCCACTGCCAGACCTGTGAGTGAACAGTGTTCATCCTAATGGCTCCAGGCCAGCTTTCAAGCCACCCTGATAGAGCAGAGACAAGTTGTTCCCACTGAGCCTGCCCAAACTGCAGCTTTGTGAGAAAACTAAATACCAATATTATTTTAAACTACCAAATTTGTGTTTTGTTACATAACAATAGGTAAGTGGAACACAGACCATATCTCTACCCATGGAGAAAATCAGCTCCACCTAGAAAAATGGCTAAGTCAGTAGTCTCCAGACTTTTTTGATTACCCACAATAAATATTTGTTTAGTTATTCAGTGATGTAACACACGTATGACTACACTAATGTATTATGCACAGATATAAACTTTTAGAAGGATCAGCTAAAAATAGAAGTTCTAATATTTTCTCCCTGGATTACCACATTCACCCAACTTTAAAAACTCTGGAGTTGTTATGTGAATTGTTTCAGGGGTCCTCAAACTACGGCCCGCGGGCCACATGCAAATACAAATATTGTATTTGTTCCCATTTTGTTTTTTTACTTCAAAATAAGATATGTGTAGTGTGCATAGGAATTTGTTCGTAGTTTTTTTTAAAACTATAGTCCGGCCCTCCAATGGTCTGAGGGACAGTGAACTGGCCCCCTGTTTAAAAAGTTTGAGGAACCCTAGCTCGGAGGTTCCGGGTGATTAAACAGCCCATTAGTCAGGAACAGATTAAAAGTGCCAGGTTTAAGGAAACATGTTATTTATATGATTTTTTTTTATCACCTTAGCAAACAGAGACTTTTAGAATAAAAGCAGGCCTTGGAAATTTTAGGTAAAAATTTCTCAACTCTGGCATCCGCAATGCAAGTAATTTGTTACCAATATCAGTTAAAATACAACAATTCATGGACCAATTCTCTTTTTAATAAATTAGATTGGATCCCAGAAAACCCCATAATAAGATCTACCCAGTCACTCACTTTCATTGGTGTTCCCTGAAAGCAGACCACATAGTGCATTAGTCAAGATCATTGCCATGCAAAGACATCTGGCTTGGTGGTTAAAACCTCTGGAGCAGGGGTGAGGAACGGCTGGCTCTCAAGCCTTATAAGGCCCGAGAAATCATTTGGTCTGGCCTTGCCAAGGCATTAGGGGTGAGTTAATTAAATGTTTGACCAAATATAGCAGGATAATTGTTAAGTTGATAATTTTGTATGGCCCTCGAGTGACATTATAAATATACAAATGGCCCTTGGCAGAAAAAAGATTCCCTACCCCTGCTCTGGAGTAAGCCCACTGCTCCCCCACTTTCAGATTGTGTTTCCTTAGGCAACTACTTAAGTTCTTTTTTTTTTTAAGAATTACATTTTTAAAAAAAATATATTTCTTTATTAATTTCAGAGAGGAAGGGAGAGGGAGAGATAGAAACATCAATGATGAGAGATAATCATTGATCAGCTGCTTCCTGCACGCCCCCTACTGGGGATCAAGCCCACAACCTGGCCATGTGCCCTTGGCCGGAATCAAACCTGGGACCCTTCAGTCTGCAGGCTGACGCTGTATCCACTGAGCCAAACCGGCTAGGGCAACTTAAATTCTTTAAACATTAGTTTCCACTTCTGCAAATGGGGGTAATAATGACATGTAACTCATAGGTTGTTATGAGGATTCAATGAAGGATGTCAAGTTTTCAGCACCATGCCTGAACTGGAAGAAGTACTCAATAAATGTTAAACATTTATTTTTGTTATTATTGTTGCTAGAGAAAGAGAAAGAAAGAAATTTTAAATAGTCAAAAATATAGGTCGTGCTAAGATCGAGGCAGAAAACTAACATAGTCCCAATTCCAATCTTATGCTCACTAACTCCCCTACACCTCTGCCCCAGCCCACCCTCAAATTTTTTATAAAAGGAGTAACTGAGAAGTAGAGAAGCAAAATGACTTTTCTCAAATAACAAAGCTTTTTAAGGCTGTACCAAAACTACAGAACTAGATGCAAAACAGAAATACCAGTGTATTTTGGAGTAAGATGTGACTCATCATTTCTTATGTGAAATTGGAGTCATAATATGCATCTTAATGCTCCTATGTAGTGCAAATTAAAATATATGCAATATATTATATGTTAAATATAAGGTAGAAACATTATTAGAAGCCATAGTTCTTCCTTTCAGTTTTAATATATTTGGCACCAGCATTTTACAAAAATTAAATAGAATAGAATAGGATAGACTAAAAGAGAAAAGTAAATAGTATTTATTTCTAGTAATGTTTCAAAATTGTTTTGTGAAAGTTTCAAACATCAATACATAAATGATGATATAAAATTTTTTTTCACTAGACAAAATGTTTAAGCCACTATATCAGTGGTTCACAAAATTCTCTATGCCTCAAAATCACCCACAGACCTAGTGAAAAATATAAACAGGCAAGGAAAGCAGGTTCTGTAACAAGCTCTATGGGAGATCCTGATACATGGAAAATTGAGACTCTCTGCACAGTACTAATTTATGACACAGATAGGTGAAAAAGAGACATATATGTTCATACATTCTCTGTGGGTTCCTAACAATTGAATTTCCATTGCATCAGTAAGATTTGGTCAGAAGACTTTACATATTGAGGAGTGCTTCAAATATTTATTAAATAAACTGAACTGGAAGCTTCCAAATACCTGATTAGGTCACCAACCAAAAGGGGACTGAAGCTGGTCAATGAGTCCCTTAAATGCTGTCTACACTACATCACAGCTGCAATCTTTAATTTAAAAAATGACTAGTATCACCAATAGACACATCTACAGGAACTTGCTTGGAGGCACCACAGTGACATATAAAAGGCCTCTCTGCCACATCTCATGCAAATGACTCCTATTGGAAAAACCTGAATTGTAGCCAGAGCCTTAGCTGCAAGGGAATCTGGAAAATAGAGTTCTTTGTCTTCTAACACACTAGCATTTCTAATTCCTGGGATATAAGGCAAAGGACAGAAAGATGGAAAGAGATGTCATGTCAATCAACAATATTCAACACTAACTTTTTTCAATATCTTTTCTGTGGTTCCCATCCTCCCCCAATCTTCCATTCCCTCTTTAAATTCAACTCTATCTCCATGACATGGCGAAACAATCCCTCTTGCATTGTAGAATGCAAACCTTGACCACCTTCTTTCTTTTTGAGTCAGCACCCCACCTGTTGCCAGACCCACTCCATCTTTGGAATTTAATGAAGCACCACCCTGCAGGAAATGAGGCCTGTTCTCCTGCACAGTCTCTTAGTGGCCAGATGAGGCAACTGGAAATGTCGTAGTTCTCTAAGGAGTGAACCTTGATCAGTGGGAAAAGGGAGGCAGGGAGAAACTCTGTGAATAAATTCCCACTTTCTTTCTCTCTTCTGTGTACTACTCCAAGGTTGAGTGCCTCTTTGCAAACTTGTAGAATTCTCTCCTGCTAATTGAACAAGCCTGATGAATCACTTGTGTTGTTTTGTGGCACCCTGTGATGCAGTAGCTAGCATGGTAACACATTGGGTTGCAATGAATCACACTTGTTCTTTACGCCAACGTCCTGTGATTATCTCTCACAAATAAACTATTAGGATCATAATCATTGCCTCAGGCTCTGAGGGCCTAGGCTAGCTGACAGAGATTTGGCACTATTCATATCTGCAAAGTAGGGGGTCCGAAGCAGAGCTGTGTTTCCAAAACACTTGATAAAAGTTACAGATATTCTTGCCTCACTTGAGGCTCATTAAATAAAAATTGTTAGGAGTAGGACCTGGGTATGCATGTGTTTCCTTAAGCACCATTTAGAAGTACATCAGCTAGTTCCAGTGCAGAATTGGAATCCAGGTCCAAAGATCTGATCTTACACCCACCTACACCCCCCAAAACTCTGAACTATCTACCAAGTGACAAAGAATCATGTTGACATTATGTATCAAGAAAGGCTTATGACATCATTAAGCAAAAGTTGCAAACTAGAAGGAAATTGCTAAGGAACATGTCTGGGGTGGCACAGCTAAACAGGTGTGATAAGCCTACAGCACAAGAAGACTAATGAACATTTTAGAAGTTATAGAAATTTAGTCAGAGTTTTGTAAGAGGTTAGCACGTCTCATTACACTCTTTACCTTTCCTTTCAGACATTTTCTTCGAAATTAAAAAAAAAATTTTTAAAGCAGCCAGCTGGTTAGCATGCATTGTCAGTAAGTAGTGACGCAAGTCAGGCTAATTGATTACTTTTTAAAGATTAAGTGGCCCATTCTCTGAAATGGGAGATACCGAAAGCAGGTTTGACAGCACTGAAGTGATTTACTGAATTCTGACTGCCAACTGAAAATTTAAATTATGCTTATTTTTCATAAGGTAATCCACTCACAATAGGCAATTTATGTGCTCTCATCCTGTAAGAAAAGCTCTGATGCTCTTCCTGAACCTTCTACCTGCTGCGTTAGCATGATGCACCTGCCTTTTGGATAGATGGCTGAAAGGAAAGGGGTTGCAGAAGGACCAATTTGCTCTGTGTGTCTCAGGCAGAAATAGACTCTCCCTCTATGTAATCACTGAATGAGTTCTAAAGGCCTTCATGTCTTACGTACAAGCTCCATCTCTCTAAGTCTCATTTTTCTTACCCTAAAAGAGATCATCATAACACTGTTTTAACCCAAGTCTCAGGATTGTGGTTATTATTAAACATAAAATATAATTATTTTATGTGTTTATGCTTTATAGGTAATGCCTGCTACAGGGAACTATTGACATTGTTATAATAATAGCCATTTTTATTCTCAGAGTTCACACTCCCTCAGCTGGGCTGCCACCGTGTATCCTTTCTCCTGCTCTTAAGTATTGAGGACAGAGAGAAACCGTGGCACTGACAATCCACAGTCAAAGGTGAGAGGTTGAGGGCTTGGCAGGTTAGAAAAAGAGAGCAAAAACGGTATTCCAAGACGTGCCTTGGAATCCTTCCTCTTCTCCATTCCAGCTGGATGACGGATCCTTCATAGATTCCATTTTCTGCTCAGTGAAGTGGGGAATGTACTTGCTATCACTGTTGTGCTTGGCAATTAAGGAAGATGATGTATGTAGAGCGCTAAGCATCCTGGCCCAGAGTAAGAACTCAACAAATGTCAGGTCCCTTCCTCTAGTTGGCCTCCAAAGATCATACAATGCAGGATAAAAACCAAACAAACCAAGAAAACTTATTATAGAGACATAACCCTGGTTTGCACCTGCTCTGTCTGGTACAAGTAATATTAACAGTCATCCTTTCTCAGAAATGAGGAAACAGTATTGCTTTATAAACCCTTCTTTTATAGATATACCAATGTGTCTCTTAAAACCTTAAGTTGATTCAGAAGCCCCAAACCTACATTATTTATAATGGGATCATTATATGAAATGCACAGTACTTTTTATGAAATATAGGGTGTACCAAAATTTTTTTTAAATTGTATACACACTTTGAATGATTATAAAGTCCATGTTTATTAACATACAGTTCATTTTCAAAATTAGGTGTTTATCTGCTGGTATACACACTTTGAATGATTATAGAGTTAGTGCTTATTAACATACAGTTCATTTTCAATATTAAGTGAGTTATCAGCTGTTCAAGTGTGCACACATTTTGAGGGACACCCTATATATCTTATTGTTTCACTTTTCTCGATCAAGCTCCTTCCCAACCTCTCTTCTTTTGAGAATTGCCATGGCCTAAGTGGGTTGGGACTAAGGACAAGATCCAGAGAATTCAAGTTGGTTTTGATGTATTCAAGTGGAAATAAAGAGTTTGAAAATAATTTTTAAGCAATTTTTTGAAGTAGGGGATCCTTACTGCACCAAATATCTAACTCAGTAATTACAAAGTGGCACCTAAAATCAGAAACCTTACTGTGACATTATGCAACAACATAGCAGGCACAAAGTCTGACCACAGGACAAGATTTTGAAGATGGGACACTCCTGAAAAATCAATAACAAATAGTCACAACAGGTATAAAGCCCCAGGGCAAGACTGTTTGTTCTGTGAGGCTTGACCAGCTAGGAGTGCCGTGGACATGCTGATTGTTTCATTTGAGAAAGAGCTGATGAGCAGACCACTCACTATGCATTTGCCTTCTTCCAGTAGCAAAGTGTACTTCCCACCTAATAACCCCTACCCTTACTTAAAATATGAGGCAGACCTCGGTCCTTGTGCTCATTTTCCTGAAAACTTCTTTCAGGGATTCCCTAGTTCTGAGAGATGTAGCAGGTGATGAAAAAAGAGATGAGAGAGAGAGAGAGAGAGAGAGAGAGAGAGAGAGAGAGAGAAAGAGAGATCACTGTCCAGGACCACTGTACTCTTTACTTTATTTACCAGGCTGCCAGGTTTGTTTGGAACAAAGAGACCAGACCCATGGGCGCTGAAAGATGTGCTTCCTATTACTCTTGTCCCTAAGTATCATGCCATACAAATGCTGTCAACACCAGCTGTCCCACTGTCCCCAGCTGCTCAAGCTCAGGAACCAAAGAGAGGTTTAAATACTCCTGCCCTAAACATGCCCCCCTGAGGCCATCTCTCTCCTAAATTGCTGGAACCCATCTGGGTTTTCCTCTGTGCTCCTTCAATGAGCAGGCAATCTCTGAGATCCTTCTCTTATTTTTAACTGTTCCTGGTCCACTCTTCACTCTTTGTACATAATCTTGAATACTTTCCCAATTAAATATTTGACCTCACCTCTGACTTGAACCAAATGGAATGCATTCATTCATTTACTAACCCAAATGTAACAAGTACCTCTTATGTAGCAGGCACTATCTCAGACACTAAGAACATAGTAAGAGATTAGACCATGTTCTTGCCTTTATGGAATTTCATTCTATGAGGACAAATAAGCCATACATAAAAGAAACATCAATTTATAATACAATTTCAGATAGTGACAAGTGTAATGGTAATACACATCTAAAATCAGGATAAAGTCTCAGCAATAACTTGGTAAAAATGTTGGGGGGGAACTATTTTACGTGGAATGATCAGGAAAGATCTCTCTGAGAAAGTAACATTTAAACAACAACTAATAACAATGATGATGATAAAGTGAGGGAACAAGTGATGAAAAATTTTGAAATAAGAGCTTTCCAACGAGATGGAACAACCAGCAGATGCTCTTAAGTGGGAACCAGCTTGACCACTCATATTTTGGCAAAATGAATTGACCAATAAAATAAGACCCAAATCATGGAGGCATGGAATGGACTGACATACCTTGATGTGGGGTTGGAGGGAGAAGAAGAGATAAACCAAAGAACTTATATACTTATATGCATAGCCCATGGACATGGGCAATAGGGTGGTGAAGAGCTGGGGGGGGGGTGGGTAGGGGCTGGGAGAATGGGGGTAAAGGGGGGTAAATGGGAGATATCTGTAATACTATCAACAATAAAAAATATACATAAAAATTCTTAACTTCACTGCTGCTTTGTGTTTTATTTGTTCATACTCTTTGTAAGTATTCACAAACCAAGGGCATAAGAAAGCATTTATTAAATGTTTTGATGATGGTGAAAGCTGTGGATTTCTTCTACCCCATGCAGTTCTGGAGAGCACATAAATAATCAGGACAGTTATAAATGCTCTTTAAATAAGACTCTACCCTGACTAAATAAATTGCCAGGCTGAACACAACTGGTTTTATACACATTTGGAAGGGTAAAAGTCTATGGTGCACTTGATTCATTTGAAGTATCTGAGAAAGAACCTTTTTTTTACACAATTTGGGAGCAGGTAAGGTTTGGGGTGCCTTAAATGCATGGTGCATCTGAAGCATCTGAGAAAGGGACTTATCCAGCTCTGGGGGAAAAAGGGAAGACTAAATTGTAATAATTTCAAATGACATTTAACCAGAAGTGGTTACATAAGAAACATTCAAGGAAATTTGAATGTGCTGCAGCAAACAGGATTATAAGGCAATAAAATTTCAAAGTGCATTCTAGTTAAGTCCTAAACATTTTTGCAGTGGTTTTGAAAAGAGAACGCAACTGTCCAGAAGCTCGGGGAGAAATTTGCTTCCCTCAGCAGAAAATGCAATACTCATCTACCCTTTTCCTTCCTTGCAAATGGCCAGTGCCTGTCTATACTGGGACTACCTGTGGGGAGCTCTGCCTATAAAAGCTCCCAAGAAGGCACATTTCAAGGACTATTACCCTTGTGCAGACTCTCCATTAGTCTACAGGGCTCTTTATGGCACCCCATGCAGAGCTAAGCCTCATGAGTAACTAACCCCAGGGTAGCTGAAAAATTAATTTTCAGCAAGTAAGTTCTACTTGCAAGTGGAACCTTGTAAAGAACAATGGACCAGGCCTTTCACTTCTTTTGGGCCTCAGAGTCTAGCACAAGGCTAAACACATAAAAAATACTCAGCAAATATTTAATGACTGAACCATGTCTCAAAGAGGTTGCTACTATGGTTACTCTATGTGAATGCAGTGTTTAGTAGTACCTAAAGTTAAATATTAACAAGTTATAAACTGTTCTTGAATCAAATTGTAATAGGAAGATTTTTCAGCCTTATTTTGTAATCCTATATAGGTTATACGACTGCCTGATAAAATATAGGACTTCCAGTCAAACTTGAATTTCAGATTAATACAGACTAATTTTAGTATAAGTATGTCCAAAATATTGCATGGGGCATACTTATACTTAAAAAAATCATTGCTTATCTGAATTTCAAATTTAACTGGGCATCCTATATTTTTATTTGCTCAATCTAGCAACTAATTCAGCCATTAGGCCTTTAAACTGATTGAATTTGTTTCTCTTTTTTTTCTGATAATTGCACTCTAAAATGAAGATATGTTAATTGTTTTTAATTATTCCCTATTAAAATGAAGAACATATGAACCATGATCTTCTTGACCTTATTTGAAGAGATCTTGAGAAAGAAACTCCAGAGCATATGCAATTCATGACACAGAATGGCATTATCCATAGCACCTACTAGTGTAGTTCATTAGGTTGAATTTTTCTAAAAGAAGAAAAAAAAAATAAAAGAATAGGGTTTCAACCGTTTTCTAATGACATGGCCAGATGATGCCACAAAATCTTGGCATTACTGATAAGTACACACTGTGCTGGAAAATTAATCATTTCTGAAGGGGATCCTGAAGGGAACTTTCCATTATGGAGCTTAGAAATAACTTAGCCCCTTATGCATATATTCTTGAAGTTCAGGGTGCCCCATGACCCTAAGCTGAAATTATTGCTTTTAAAAATTACAAAGGGTATCTAATTTTCAAAACTGCATTTTGAATTATTTCTAATGCCAGTGATTGAGTTGAGGAAGTAAATACAAAAACAGGTGTCCCTTCACTTTAAGAAAACCTGATATGCTGAACAAGAAGCTTGGGTAGGCAGGTAAATGATGGAAGTGGTTATTTACATTAAGTAATAATTCATTTCAACACTCCACTAGATACTAGTTTCCCATAGCATTAACTTTTTTTAAATTTCATTTACTCCTTCACAGAGTTCCTGAACAACTTTCTAGGGTTCCCTGAATATTGGGCTACAAAAGTTTAGCTCCTTGCTCACTTGAGTACTCCACGTTTATAAATTATATCTACACAATAGTTTATAGTTACATTTAATGTTCCCTTTCCATAAAAATCTAAGGTAATATGAATTCCTCCTGCTATTCTATAGGCAGACACTGTCTACAACTCAGTTCTCTTCACCTCCCTTTCTTTTCCCTAAAACTGGGAGGTAAAGCTTCCCTGAAACTTTGGAGTCACTCTTTCATATACTCTCTAACCCGTTAAATACAGAAGACATTACAAAATAAAATTAACTATTCACTATACTATTTTTCTAGGCAGTCACTTCCCTAGAAATAGTGAGGAAGGTTCACTCAGTCTTTGTTTTTTTTAAGTGAACTTTTTATTTGAGAATAGTTTTAGATTTGCAACAAAAAAAAGAGTGAGGATAGTACAGAGTTACCATGTATTCCGCAGCCATTTTCCCCATTGTTAACGTCCTACATTAGTATGGTACATTTGTGTTAACTAATGAACCAACACTGAAATATTATTTCAATAATACTTATTCAGAATTTCATAGGTTTTACCTAATGTCCTTTTCTGTTCCGGGATCCCATTTAGGATACCACATTATATTTAGTTGTTATGTCTCCTTGGGCTCCTCTTGGCTGTGGCAGTTTTCAGATTTTTCTGGTTTTGATGATTTAAAGAGAACTCATCCAGTATTTTATGGAATGCCCTCAATTTAGATTTGTCTGATGCTTTTCTCATAATTAGACAGTGGTTGTGGGTTTGGGAAAGAAAGAGTACAGAAGAGAAGTGCCATTTTCATCATATCATAACAATGACACATACTATCTTCATGATTTATCACTGTTTATATTGATCATGTTCATCTGTAGTTTGTCAAGTTTCTCCAATGAGGTATGGTTACTCTTTTTCACCCTTTTCCATACTGTATGTACTCTATGGAAGTCACTATGCACAAACCACACTTAAGAGGTAGAGTGTGCCCAGGTGGCATGGCTCGGAGGTTGAGCGTCAACCTATGAACCAGAAGGTCACGGTTCAATTCCCAGTCAGGGCATATGCCTGGGTTGCAGGTTCAATCCCCAGTGTGGGGTGTGCAGGAGGCAGCCGATCAATGATTCTCTCTCATCATTGATATTTCTCTCTCTCTCTCTCCTCCCCTCTCCCTTCCTCTCTTAAATCAATAAAAATGTATTTTTAAAAAGAGGTAGAGAGTTAAGGTCCACCCCTTTGAGAGGGCAGCATCTAGAGATACAGGAAATTTGTCTCTTTGCCCTCATTTATTTATTAATGCAACCATCTATTTCTATTTATGTGGACTTGTGGATATTTATTACTTTGGGTTATAATCCAATGCCACTTATTTTGTTGCTCAAATTATTCAAGCTTTGGCCATTTGAGCTCTTTCAATTGGCACCTCTGTTCTTTTGACATGCTCCTCACCATTGTGGTTTTTTGTTTTGTTTGTTTTTTAACACATCTTTGCTTTCTGGAATTACAAGAGATCCAATATACTGAGGTATATTCTCTACCCCAGTCCTAGATTTATCCTTTTGTCCAAGGAGACCCGGTTCTGGATTTTTTTGGAGCATTACTGGCTGAAAGCCATTGTCATTTAAAAATCATTTGCTATTAAGCTGAAGAACATTCATGCTATTCATGCTATTATTTCAAACTTGGTTCTAAGAGAAAGTACAGTTTAATTTCTGAAGTATTTTATTTTACATCTGTCTACTTTAAGGAACTGAATATTTTAGGGGAATGAGGTTCCTAAGGAAAGGAAGGGTGAGTTGCTGCTCTTAAGGCTTAGCTAAGTGCAACCTGGTAATTCAGCTAGAAATAGCAGGTTGTATCTAAGTCTAGGAGGGGCTTAATATATACTGCCCTATTCAAACCTTGTTTAAAAAGAATTATGGCCACATATGAGGAACTGGTTGTAGGAGGATGAAGATGTTGCAACAAAGGAAGAAGAGTATAACACACCACTATGAAAACCAAATAACCACCTTGTATTTTTATGATGTGTATGTGAGGGAAGCTGGCTTTAAATATGAGGAGTGGCTCTTTTATGGATGTAGTGTTAAGCACAGATTCTATCCACATCAGGACTTTAAATGGTTTTAAAAATCACAAATATGTCTTATAACAGCCTAGGCTTACCAAATTCTCATACTACTACTATTGAGAAAGTCTCCAAAATTACACAAAGAAAAACACTTAATAAATAAATAAATGGATGCCCTCTGGAAATCTGAACAGGTGCGATTTTGTTAACTGCTAGTCAAAGGGTGATTTCTTTGCACGCAGTATACATTCACATAGTACAACATATTAGATCCTATGATTGCTCTTCCTTCCACTTCACCTTCAAATAACACTTATAGAACCTCAAACAGATTATATATAACCACTGATAACTAAATCACAGCCATTGGGCTACTCATGAAAACCAAGGACCACTCAGGGTTACTAGAGCCCCATAGTGCAAATACATGAGTCTCTACTTACACTGGAAAATAGCTGACTTCTGAGTTGCTTAACACTAAGTTAGTGCCTAGATTAAAAAAAAATTGCCACCCATTAACTAGACTCTTCTGGAACTAACTGAGACAGTCAGAGATGAGCTGGCTAAAAGTTGGACATTTTAACTTACTGTACTTCAATCAGAAAGTTGATGAAGGCTGTTCTTCTACTCCAAATACTGCCTGTCTTTTCTCATGGATACAGGTTGAGATCTAGAGGACATGATCTCTTAGCCAGCACAGACACCAAAGATAACACACAAATAAATAGAAAAAAATAACTTCTTTTTATTTACAAAAAAGAAAATCCAAATATTGGATGCTGTAAACAAAATTCACAATCTATTCCCTCTAGCACTGATTCAAACATGTCAGTTTTTAAGAGTCCATTCTTCATCAACTCCTTTTCTGCCTGTGACATAGTCTGAAGTCAAAAATATTCCAAAGGAGTGACCCTAGGTGCAGCTTGCTGCAATAGGACGTCTCAGAGCAGGCAGTGGTTGGAGAGAGGCTGGAGAGAGAGAGAGCCAGTGGGCAGAGCCTCCTCCATTCCACAAGGCTTTGCAGCAAATCTTGCCAAGTTACCTTGATACCTTCCAACTTCGTACTTTTACCACACACTTTGTTAGCAAGCCATTATTACAACAAAATATTACAGAGATTCTTTCTTAGCACTGAAAAGGCTATGCTATAAGAAATCTTAAAGAAAGATTATATTCAAATAGGTGCTATATATGAAATTACCTTTTTTTTGGCTTTTTGGTTTCATCTAACACACTTTGTCTTCAAATAACAAAAAAGCATATTTTTGAACTGATAGCTTTCAACATAATACATTTGATTTACAGGATAGTTCACAATATTTACTTGACAAGTATTGCACTGAAAACAACTTTATGCACAGTAAAGCAACCAACAATAAGCAAACATAAAGGGGTGGCAAAAAACAGTATGTTCACTTTTCTTTGCATTTCTCCCTTGGCTTGGTTTACAGATAATCTTCCATCTTGCATTTTTGGGAAGCCATGCTAAAATAGTCCACCTAATACCAAAGTGAGCAGATGCTTGACCTCATTTCTGGAAGGGAAAAGACTTCTTGAGGCAACCATATTTACTGCAAACGAAGTAAACTTTTTAAAAGGGCATTGTCACAGATTAAGTGTTCGCTGACATACCAGCCTGGATAGATGAGAAGAGCTTCCAGAAGATAAAACTTCTTCCTATTTAAAATAACAGCACACTAGGCCAGATAAACACAAAAGCAAGCAAATCACAGGCACTAATCAGGAGTTGAGAGCTGTTCTTTTCTCTGACCTATACACACGGATCTTTTTCAGCAGACATTCAAATTTTTAGGCCACACATCCACAAAGAGAGACATATATTCCACTGTTTGTTGAACTACATATGCACAAGACTATAGTACATACAAAAGAGAAATAAATTATATAAACTTTAAAGTAAATACTGAAGGTTGTCTTGAGCACAACCTGTTCTATCTGAATGCCAGGTGCTGGCACTTCCAATTATGCTACCAACCCTGGAGTAAGCAAGAAAAGAACATAAATATTTGAGAAAATAAATGAAAATTGTATTTTCAAATAAGGCCCCTGTAAACAAAAATCTGTCATTAAATTAACAACAGGTTGTTGCTACAGAAGAGCCAGAGATCTCCAGATTCTTTTAAAAACAGTGGACAACTCACTTGTCAAGAGTTAGGACGAGAAGGAAGATGGCAGATTACGGGCTGCTCTGACGTTCCCAAGCATTCCCTAGTATTCTTTCAGAAAACTTCCAACAGGGAAGCAGGCAGAGCTCTGGTTTCTGATAGATAAGTATCAGGCTTATTCTGAAAATGGAATATTTTCTGGGAATTCACAATTAATTTTTCAAACTCAGGGCTGGAGATAGGGAGACTGAGCCAACATGGGAGAAGGAAGAGTCCCCTAGGAAATGGTAAGTGGCAGTGCAGTAGCTGTTACAGCTTTGTCAAATTCACAGGGAAGCTGCTACAGCAAACCCATCAAGTTCCTGTTAAGGCTTCAAAGAAAGATGTGTGAAAGGTAGTTTGAGTGGATTAATTTGGCATCTGAGTGATGTCCAGAAAACCATAAACAAATTACACTGCCATGTAGGATGATGCTATTCTTTTCCCCAGCCCCTCTTTAACAGATCCGATTTTAAAAATCTTGTTGGTTCTTCATAGAAATTATCATAGTAAGCAGTCATCCACTAGAGTTGACAGGGATTATGTGGCTGTTTCACAATACAAAGGGAAGATTTTTTATGTGTTAGTTTTGTTTTTAATAAATTCATTTTCAGATACCAGTGTCCAAAGGAATTTAGAGCTGGGAGAAGGAATGGTGTTAGGATTAGCTGACATTGAACTGAAATAGTAATGCCAATTCATTTCACAAAGCTATAAATGGCTTCTTGGGAAAGAGAAAATAAAGTTGGATTTGATTCAATGCAAAGTGATTGAATTTAAAATACAGTACTAAGTATTTAAATGCAGTGTGACAACCAGATCAAAGATGTTTCATATTGGCATGAATTTATAAAATTTTATATATAATATATATATCTCATATATAAATTTTAAGCAATTGTGCAAATACTCTTTAAAAGGGATCATTTCACATTTACTAAATTCTAGTGGTCTTAGAATGCAGAAGGCATTCATTAAAATTTTCATTTAAATATTAATAAGTAGTGTTCAGATCACCAGAAATTCTTTTTAGGGATTTAAATAGACTATCATGAATCCAGAATCTACTGGATTATACACCATGGAAACATGCAAGTAATATAAAAAAACAATAAAAGGGTTCAAACTGTCAAAATGGCAGTTAAATATAAAAAAAAGAGTGCTCTGCCAAACAAATATTCTCCCATTTTTGGAATTCTATGGTTCACACACACACAAAAAAAAAGGGAAAAAACACTCACTAAAAATGTATAATCTCTGTACTTCCTATCAAATATATTACTTGTTTTCCTCCTTCATTTGCTTTAACATTTTTAGATGTGGGTTTTAATTCATCACTGCAATATGCCCACGTCTCATGTCATCCTGTTGAAATATAAAAGCACACAGTATTTAAACATTTCCTATATGCTACATTATTCTAGACCATAGTCAATGTGTTGTGTGAATATATTCATATCCCAAATATGTCTATATACACACATAATATACATACACATGAACTTATGATAATATCACACCAACAATGTTAGCTTTATACAAGTATTTGCCAAGAAAAAATAGGGCATTTCTTCCACCATTCACAAGCTTATGCTGTTTTATTTCTTTAGTCCCTGATAAAACAAAATAATCATTAAACCATAAAAATTTTTCACTTCAAATTTTCAGAAGGCAACAGGCACTTTGATGTATATTGGTGTGTAACAAATATAGTAACTCTTTATATATTCTACTATATCTCTTCTACTTGGGTATTTTTATCTGTTAAATCTTTGGTCCTTGAACATACTTTCCTTTCTACAGCTGTTTTTGCTTGCATTTTCACATTTTAAAAATGTAAGCTAAACACGCAGCTGGAAATAATGGATTGTGTCATCGTAAGTTCTGCTGTTTGTTATGAAAACTGCATCAACCTACTACTGTTCATTTGGAGTAAGCCATTTCTGTTAACGCAATAGGATAGTTTCACAAAAAGCACTTGCTACAAGCTTCAGATAATAATCCCAATGTTAGAGTTTCCCTTCTTCCTGTATTATTACTATCTGAACTCCTGATTTGATAATTAAGTTGGGGTGAGATCTTTTTTCCTCTGTATTTTCCCTTTTGTGAATTCCAACTTATAAGAAACTCCACCTCCCCCCTCCTACCCCATATGGCAAAGCTATGGGAGCAAGGTACTGCAAACCCATATTGTCATCAAGCATTTTTTCCCCTTGTTATTTTAGGAGAACCTGGTTGTTTTCAATGACAGGTCTCTTTTGTTTCAGAATAGAATCTTATTGGGTAGGCGGATTTGGTGCATGGGTTGATGGTGGGTGGGGATCATTTTAAGATCATGCTCCCATATCTATGAAAGGATCCACAAACTTTGCCAAGCTTAAAATCAGGAGCAGATCATCATTGTACAAAACACATCCCTAATCAGGGCTGGGTCACTCAGCCTTTTTTTTTTCTTCTTTTTATTTTTTATTTTTTTTTCTATCTTATCTGAAATGGCTTCCCCCACAGGACATTTTTAAATGATTTTTAATTGCAGGGCAGCCAAGTAGAGTATGTCTGTTGCTGGCATGTGAATACTGGCTGGACCTGTGCAATGTAGTAATTGCTAAAGTTGGCATCTGCTACATAGGGGGCCGGCTGGTAATAGCAAGTGACATTAGCCACGTTAGGGATGACATTTTGGTCAGCTAGCACCCGGATAGCCAGCATTGTGATAAGGTTTAAAGTCTGTCTTCTTTCATGTCCCATCAGGCACACTGTACTCTCATTCACCACTCCATGAAGGGTCATGAGATAGTCATACTTGCGGTCTTCCAATCCCACGAAGTGGTTCTGTAAATAGGACTCCAGTTTTCTCTGCTGCTCTCCAATGTCTGAGAAGTCGATGAAAAACCTGGAACACATATACCTCTGAAGGGTCTTGATCTCATCAGAGGCGGGCCTAAAGCCCCTGACTAAAAGGTTGCAGTACTTCAGTAGGCCTCCTCCTCTGATTTCCTCTGGGTTCCTCGTGGCAATGATCTTATTACAAAGGTGATCAAAGGCTTCGTGGAAATCGCCATAGACGCTCTCACCGATTATTGTGGGGTGAAATGTTTCAGTCATTGGGTTCTCTGAACATTCGTAAAAGAGGAGAAGAGAGTCTAATTTGATTTGAAAAGAATCTACACTAAATTCAAACTGCCTCCGGAGGGAATCCACAAATTTCAGTTCCACATTTTTGCCACTGTTGTTTGACAGGGATATAAGACTCCATCGGTCAGAGTCATTGCACACTTTAACCATTTTCTGCACATAAGCTTCCTATAATTCAAAAGATAAAACAAGAAGATGAGCACACCTAGCAAAAATAATAAGTAAATACATCCGCCTCACAGATGACATTTACTTTGCTCCTTCCCTTTTGTTTTGTCAAGTTTCAGCAAAACACTACCTACAGGCTTAAACAGTCTTCTGAAAACAGAAAAAAAAAATACATTTAACGAGTGGTTTTACTGTCTGGGAAAGAGACGAGAAATAATAGTTTGAGGCTTTTGGCAGATGTAGCACAGTACTAAAAGGTTCTGTTGTCATGTCTGACTTCTGAAATGTTATTTTTTGAAAATGGTCTTATAGGTACAATATTCACATAATATTCAAAAGAAAGAAGAGCATTCAGAGAAAAGTTGGTCTGCCTCTCCTTCTTGTCTCTAGTCACTCAGTTCTCCTCCCCCTGAGACAACAGATGAGATCAGTATCTTGTCTGTTCCTCTAGGGGTGTTGGGCAGTTGCAATAAAAATGAACTATATTAGGACATTCTGGGAGGCCGATTCCTCAGACAATTTTAACTAAATGTGTAAAATGCGCTTTGAACCAAAGAGAGGTGGTGGTGGGGGGGACACACTATATCCTTAACACATGAACAAACCCAGAGAAGCACCAGGTCTATCTTAAACACAGGGAGTCAGCTGAATGCAGCTAGGAAATCTATTCACATTTTCCAACGCAATAAGCTCACTGGCTTGGTTCTGCTTCAGGTTGCTATTTTCCCAATGACTAGATACAGTGGTTCTCAACCTGTGGGTCGCGACCCCTTTGGCGGTCGAACGACCCTTTCACAGGGGTCGCCTAAGACCATCCTGCATATCAGATATTTACATTACGATTCATAACAGTAGCAACATTACAGTTATGAAGTAGCAACGAAAATAATTTTATGGTTGGGTCACAACATGAGGAACTGTATTTAAAGGGCCAGAAGGTTGAGAACCACTGGCACATATAATGACTCAAAAAAAAAAATGACTGAGATCATTTCATTCTTCCACTTAGAATCTACTCTGGAGAAGACTCAAGCAAGGAATGCCAAGAGTTAAAAAAATAAAGAGAAGGAAGGGGGTGGGTGTAGGGGGGGGACAGAGGACGAAGCCGGAGAGTTGTGGCGCTGAAGCACCTAGTTAAGTAAAACACTGG
>NW_005871119.1:1599947-1600722 GCF_000147115.1 Myotis lucifugus | reverse complement strand
GCGCCTGCATCACGAGGTTCTAGATCCAGGGCTGAGTTGCAGATTGGAGCGTTCGAGAAATGTTACGTAGTCCTTGAATAGAGATGGTCTTCTCTCTGGCTCTCGTCCAGCCGCTGGCACTCGCGCCCAGTTTGAACACGTTGCAACCGGCCGTGGGGGCTGTCGATGTAATTCGATCCGGACTCGTCGAAGTCGCTGCCGCACACCAAGGTCTCTTCCTCGGCTAAAGTAGCAGCCAAGGGGCATATAGGGGCACCCCGCCAAGCTCGTCCTCGGCCATGGCGAAGTACCCTTCCCCTTCCGCCATGAAGTGCCCCGCCGAATTCCACTTGGCCCTGGTCAGTCTTAAAAGGAAAAAAAAAAGGGGGGGAGGAAGGAGCTCGGTCAGGCGGCGGGCGGCCACAGGCGCCCAAAGAGGAAAGAGCGCGCCCCCTGCCCCAGGGAACCCCTTCCCCGGCTCGTCCCTGGGCTCGGCTCGGGGATTCCTCAGAGACGCCCCCTCCTCAGACCCCGCCGTCCCCCGCCGCGCCCCGCAGAGCAGCCCCGCACCAAAAGTATCTCTGATGCATCTGGAAAGCGCAAGCGGGAGTCCCGTCTGTGTCACCTGGAGACGGCCGCCCCTTCTAGGAGCGCCGCGAGCAAAGCGACTGCGAGCGAAGCCGCAACACTTCCAGGAGCGGCGAGTGCGCTCCCGGCCGCCGCGAGCCACTCAGTCCTTCCCAGACCCCGGCCGCCGGCGCCGGACAGTCCCGCCCCTCGCCCCCTCCCACGCCGC
>NW_005871119.1:1591137-1598716 GCF_000147115.1 Myotis lucifugus | reverse complement strand
TCCCCCCACCCCCACCCCTGCTTCCGTCGCCTCAGCAGTGCGGAAGGAGTGTGATGGTCACCCCCCTGGATTCGCACCATCTTTGCTAGAAAGCTCCCCCCTTCCACCTGGCCTCCCTCTCCGGCCGCTCCCGGCCTCTTCCCCACAAGGAGTAACTTTCTTTCCCGCGGCGTGGAGGCTGGGAGACGCCGGGGTGCGGGCTGAGCGGGGCGCGCCGGGGGAGGGGAGGCGGAACACGGCCTCCCGCGGCCCGGCCGGAGGAGAACGGTCCGCCCCTTTGAACTGGGGGAGCCCGGGGAGCCCGGGAAGCCGGGGCCCACCCACCAAAGCTGCGCGCCTTGAGGGGGCGGGGCGGTCACCCCGCAGCACCCAGCTGCGTGACAACGCCGCCCCCTGCCGGTGCCCTGCGGAGCTGTGTCCCAAAGCGGAGAAACCGCTGGATCCTAGACGGAGGCCGTGATCCTTCCGCTGCGGGGGCGGGGAGTGGGGGTGCGGGGAGGGGAAAGGACGCTGAGACAACCACCTGATTGTCATACCCTTGCGGCCCCCAAAGCACACTGTCCAGCCACCCACGCGTGAATCCATCCACCCGTTCTAGACGTTCAGAAAAGTCACACCTCTGTGTGTGTGCAGCTTGACTACCTACCACCTGCCAGGCACCGAGCTGAGTGCTGAGGAGTTAAGAATGACTACTTCACATTGTCTAAGGCAGCGGTTCTCAACCTTGGCTGCACATTAGAATCACCTGGGAATCTTTTTAAAATCCTGATTTCTGGGCCTCATCCTCCGGAAATTGTTTCTTTGCTGCTAATGGTTGTGGCCCCACCCCATAACAAAAGAACAGAATTTCCAGAGGATGAGGCCCAGAATCAGGATTTAAAAAAGATTCCCAGGTGATTCTAATGTGCAGCCAAGGGTGAGAACCCACTGGTCCTCAGGGCATGAAGACTAGTCCCATAATTAGGATTCGGCTGTACCTGTGTTGTGAGACATTGATGTTCTGACACAGGAGTAGTGGGCTGACCTAGGACTAAGGGACCTGGGAGAGAAGAGCAGGGGAGAGAGAGAGAGAGAGAGAGAGAGAGAGAGAGAGAGAGAGAGAGGAGTTTATTTGGATTTCCTTCCAGAGCTGAGGAGGAAGGAGAAAGGGATAGTCAACGAAGGGAGGAGTATAAGAGAGCTGGAAAATGCCTGAGGAAGGATGTGTAAAGCACCACGGCAAGAAATGAGGTTGGTAGTGCGTTTAAATAAGGTTTGTGGAGGTTCCAGGAACTTATTAATCACCTCTGGGCCATACTCTACTAAACTCTTTACACATAAAACCACATATACTCTTCAATTCAAGAAGGTATTCTATGTCATAGGGATTTGGAAATGGAGGAACCTAGAAGTAAAGAGATTTGCCCAAGTTTCATGGCCAATGTGGGGTCAGAACTTAAACCCAACTCATTTGGCTGTGACTGCTATTTAGCCATTATTTTCAGGAATGTGATGTTTGTAGCTTGCCAGGACCTTCCAATTGTAAGGCAAGAACAGCACAAATAGGAAAAAGACTTAAAAGAAAAAGAAAAGGCCTGTTAAAAATGTGTTTTGTGTTTTGTTTTGTTTTTTTCTGCCCGGCCACAGTGGCTCAATGGTTGAGTAAAGACCTATGAACTAGGACAGTGGTTGGCAAACCGCGGCTCGCGAGCCACATGCGGCTCATTGGCCCCTTGAGTGTGGCTCTTCCACAAAATACCGCGTGCGGGTGCGCACGTACAGTGCGATTGAAACCTCGTGGCCCATACGCAGAAGTCGGTTTTCGGCCTGGGCGAGTCTATTTTGAAGAAGTGGCGTAGGAAGAAGTGGGGGGTGTCCTTCGGTCGGGCCGCGGGATACGCTGGCTGCTCGGGGGAGGCGCGTGCGATTTATGCACGAGTTGAATGAGCCAGTCAGTTAGCAGTCTCAGTGCAGTGGTTAGTGCTAGTCCCGTCCGCAAATCGCGTGCGGGTGACAAAAGTAAAGTTTATTTAGTTAATTTTAGGGAACATTGTGGAGTGAAAGAAGATGTAGTGTCGAGGATTGAGAAAGGTATGTTGAGATGGTTTGGACATATAGAGAGGATGAACGAAAGGAGATAGACGAAACAAGTATACAAGACGAGTGTGGATGGGAGAGTTGGAAGGGGTCGACCTCAGCAAATGTACCTCAATCAGATTGAGGACATTTTTAGCAAAGGCCAGCTTAGGAGTACCCTAATTAATTAATAACAATGTACCTACCTATATAGTTTAAAAAATTTGGCTCTCAAAAGAAATTTCAATCGTTGTACTGTTGATATTTGGCTCTGTTGACTAATGAGTTTGCCGACCACTGAACTAGGAGGTCACAGTTCAATTCCTGGTCAGGGCACATGCCCGGGTTGCAGGCTCATCCCCAGTGGCATGCGTGCAGGAGGCAGCCTCTCTCATCGTTGATGTTTCTATCTCTCCCTCTCCATTCCTCTTTGAAATATAAAATATGTTTAAAAAACATTTTCTTCTCCTAAAAATAAGGCCAAAGAGATGACTCATGAATGAGGTACGTTGCACTAAAGAAAAAAGAAAAAAGAAAAAAAAATCAAGGGGTTAGTCCCACTGCCATTATTTTGTCCTTTATTTTAACCCTTTCTCAAAAAAAGTATCTCAGAGCTGGTGAGCATCTGTGCTTCATGCATGCCCAAGGTTTTGTTCTATGGGGCTAAAAGAACCTACATCTTAGTAAGATGCCCGTGAGGTCTGAACACAAGTGCCATACTCTGTCCTACGCTGATAACAGCCACTGCAGCCTGGCTCTCTAGGTTGGGACCCTTTCTCTGACCAGTTGCTCTTAAGGCCTCTATCAAGAATGAATGGCACGGCTGAGAGACATGGAGGGTCTGCTATGCATCAGACCCTTTGCTGGGGAAAGATGAGTCCCAACAGTGGTGGGGCAAGACCCCTTCTAAGCTGCCAGGGCTTTGTGTCTGACATGTCTTTAACCCTTTTTAACAAAGCATTCGCCACTCTCCAACCGGGTTCTCTCCTTACCACAACCTTCCAGATCTCCATAATCCAGACCCTGCTACCTCTTACAGTAGGATACCTGGGATACTTTACTTTTAGCAGTGCCTTGGTGGTGCTTTGGCTGGATTCATATGTGCCTGATTCATAGTGGCCACTGTATGCAGATTGTTGGATGGAAGCATCTGTTGTTGTTTTTACCCCCACTCTTTTCTCTGTTTTCAAAGTGAGATAATATTTATGCACATTCTGGGGGTGGGGGAGGTATGTTCATCTTTACATGAAATTTCAAATTTTGCAATTGCAAACATTTTTTTCCCTAGCGAACCAAAAATAATTATCAAATGAGAAATTTTATGCTTTCCAAACACATTCACAGCCCAGACATCTCTCAACACAGATACCCTTGGATTAAATTTAGGTACAGAGTTGCAGGGGTTTTCTTTTTTCAGGCTTTAGCTCCTGAATCTATTTGGTAAATATTTACTTTTCCCCATTTAAAAGGGTTAGAAATCTATGATAATATGATGTTCTGAATTTCTATTTGAAAATTTTACAAGAAAACTTTACATACATTTTTTAGAAAAAAAACACTTATAATTAAAAGTTGATCTTGATTTAAAAGTTGTAGTAACAATTTTCTTGACTTAGCACCATAAGAAGAAATTCCATTTTAGCCTTAGTAACAGTTACCATTATTTATTTTGTTATAATGTGCCAGGCAGTGTGCTCAGTATCTCACATACATTATTTCTTTTAAACTTTCTTCAAATATCAGAGCTTTACATATTACATTCCCATTTTCCAGACAGGGAAAATAAGGCAGAGGAAAGTGAAGTAACTAACAGAAGTGGTTGCTCTCCTTTTCCCTTTCATTCTTGAGTCTGGCTTCTCCCAGGCTTCTCATTTTCCTTTTAGATTTCAAACTAAACTGGACTGCACAATGCTCCTTCTTTCTTTTTAAAAAAAATCTTTATTGTTGAAAGTATTACCTATGTCCCCCGTTTTTCCCCCATTGACCTCTTCTAGCCTGCCCCCACCATTTTCCCTTCCCCACACTGCCCCCCCCCCCCCAAAGAACTTGAATGCATATATGCTCCTTCTTCCTTCTTTCTTTACAGGTTCTGAAAGTTCAGCTTGGATTTAACATTGAGAACCAAGATGTTTTATCCTGAAATAACTGTTGAGGGCCAGTATGCAGTTACCTAACTGCGCTCATGGGAGTTTCTTCTCAAGCCGTGAATAGTGGTACAGAGCTAGGAAGCTAAGCAGCCTTACTGAGAGCTTGTAAGAAACACCACTAACACTGAAGCACAGCATGAGGTTTGGAGACTGCCTCAGTTTACTTATCTGTGGCACTACCTTTCCCATTTTGCTTTGTCAGCTTCCTATCTTCTCAAAAATGGTTTTAGGAAGCAAACAAATATGAAATGATTTTCACAAGCTCAAACCCAGAAGGAGAGAAGAAAGAGCCCAGAAAACTGCTGTTAAGCCTATAACTTTTTTCTCCCACAGCACTCTAGCTAATCTCTCCTCATATTCCTATCTCCCCCTTGATCTTTCCACACCAGCCCTCCCCACTCTCTCCATTGATTTACCACCTTTCATTGCTTCTGCTCTTTGATCCTTTTCATATGAAGTGATATGAACCTGCAGAAGCACCTTGCAGCCTAGGCAGAACAGTGGCAAAGTGAGGAATTTGAGCCACCCTCCACCCCTTTGCCATTCACTGCCTTTATAGGGCAACTCCCACCGATCCTTGAGGCCACTGAGGGACAGACAGGCATCCTTTTCGAAGAAGCATGTGCATGCAGGTGTCTACATTGCAGAGTAAATTAAAGATCTCTCTGCTGTCCAGTTAGTATTAAGAAGCAACTAATCAAAGTGCTTCATGTAAAAATTAAAATTTACTTTGAAACTAAATTACAGTAGCCCTTCTTTATTCTTGGATTCTCTTTCTGTGGTTTCAGTTACTCGTCCAAAAATAGTAAATGGAAATTCCAGAAATAAACAATTCATAAGTTTTAAATTGCTCACTGTTCTAAGTAGTGTGATGAAATTTCCTGCGGTCTCACTCTGTGGGATGTAAATCATCCCTATGTCCAGCGACTCCACCTGTTTGTCACATGTAGATGCCACCACCTGTTTGTCACATAGTATAGCTTCTTGGTAATCTCAGTATCACAGTGCTTGTATTCAAGTCACCCTTATTTTACTTAATAATAGCACCAAAGTGCAAGAGTAGTGATGCTGGCAATTCGGACATACCAACAAAAAGCCATAAATTGTATGTATGTATGTATATATGTTTTGGGGGGGAAAGTATTATGTAGGATTCAGTACTATATGTGGCTTTGGGCATCCAGTGGGAGTTGTGGAACATATCCCCCATGGATAAGAGGGACTGTTGTACCTGTTTCCATAGCAAAATCGTACTTGTGAAATTACCCATGTTTCTTCAGGGAAATAACAAATAATTATTCAGGATTTATTGAAGGCCAGAAACACCCCAAGTTATACAACTTCTAGGTTACTTTGGAGATAGTATTTCAACTTTTTATTATTTGTGTGGTTATTACCGATCAAGAGGTTAACTTTTATAGTTTTAAACTTTTCAATCATTTTTATTCTATACTAGTGGCCCATTGCACGAAGATTCGCACAATAGGGCTTCCTTCCCCCTGGCTGCCGGCACCGGTTTTTCTCCGGCACCCAGGACCCAGGCCTTTGGTCCTGCCGCAGCAGCGAGGCTTGGCTTCTCTGCTGTGGCTGCAGCAGCAAGGCTTGGCTTTGCCTCTGGCGACCCAGGCCCCCAGCTCCTCCTTGAGCAGAGCCCAGGGCCAGTGGGAAGCTTGGCTTCCTCCGTCACTGGGAGCAACCCAAGCCTCCTGCTCGTTCCAGTTCTGTGACCGCTGCCATCTTCAGTCGTCTTCAGTCTTTGCTCTGCACCTGCGTATGCAAATTAACCACCATATTTGTTGGGTTAATTTGCATAGTCACTCTGATTAGCTGGTGGGTGTAGCAGAATGGCAGGGTGATGGTTAATTTGCATGTTTCTCTTTTATTATATAGGACTAGTGGCCCAGTGCACAAAATTTGTGCATGGGGGGTGGGGTGGGAAGGAGGTGTCCCTCAGCCAGGCCTGCACCCTCTCCAATCTGGGACCCCTCGAAGGATGTCCTACTGCCAGTTTACAGGGATCAGGCCTAAACTGGCAGTCGGACATCCCTCTCGCAATCCAAGACTGCTGGCTCCTAACCACTCACCTGCCTGCCTGCCTTCCTGATTGCCTCTAACTACTCTGCCTGCCGGCCTGCTTGCTCCCAACTACTCCTCTGCCAGCCTGATCACCCCAAACTGCCCCCCCTGCTGGCCTGCTCGCCCCTACCTTTCCTCCCCACTGGCCTGCTCATCCCCAACTGTCCCCCTGCTGGCCTGCTCACTCCAAACTGCCCCCCCTGCTGTCCTGATCACCTCCAACTGACCCCCACTGATGGCCTGCTTGTCCCCAACTGAACCCCCTGCTGGTCTGCTTACCCCCAACAGCCCCGCCCCCCACCAGCCTGATCACCCACAACTGCCCTCCCCTCTTGGCCTCTAACCGCCTCTACCTCAGCCCCGCCACCATGGCTTATATTTTTATGTTTATTTTTTTAAAATCAAAACCTGAAATATTTTCTATTCAGAAAATATATTTGGATCTAAATATCTTCTGTAATTTTAACCCTAAAATATCAATTTATATATTTTTAAAAATGGTTGGGATGTTTGTTTTTTTTAAGTAAGTTAGTTTACTGAAGTTCTACATGTTACTGGATCACCTGGGGTAATTTTCTGATTGGAAAATTAAGAATTATAGTCAGAGGGGAGGACATGAGAATTTTTAAAGAACATATTCAATTTACTTCAGAAGCCAAACCTCTCTTATCATGTGACTTGTTTTGTATGTTTGTTAAACTATATTATCACATAAGCATTGCTGCTATTGGGACAAACAGTGACAGTTGATTCGGGTCATTTGAATGTCCACTGTCTGTTTTAATTTGTATGTTCGTTTTGACTCTGTCATATGCTCAAACTTCAGTGGAAGTCATGAGAACCTATTATTTTTGCCTGCTCCCTCCTTTACGTTGGAAATACTCTTTTTTACTCAGAGGGACCTTAACTTTAACCGTTTGAGTCCCAAGCACTAGTGGCCCGGTGCACAAAATTCATGCACATTAAAAGGGAATTAGAGGAAATGTTTTAATATTGCTGTTTGCCCTTTCTCTATAATAGAAGTGTCAGAGATGAAAAAAAAAATTAGTAAAATGTATATGAAAATAATACATAAATTTATCGCCTGCGGGATGCAGTGTCAAGTCCCACCAGCACCGCGAGACCAGAGTCAAGTCCTGGGTGCGGTGAAAAGCAAAAACTCTCGCCAATCAGAGTCGGCCCCCAAGGCCGCTGTTAGACATCATGCAGGGAAGAGCGATCAGTGTTAAAACGTTGCGTTGATTCAAACGGCGCCGGAGCAGACCGCGCATGCATGCCCAGCTGTGTGTGATTCAACAGTC